>NW_025999880.1:2049652-2069572 GCF_001458135.2 Marmota marmota marmota
AAAAAAAAAAAAAAAAAAAAAAAAGAAAATCACCTCCAAAACTTAATGGCATAAAACAATGACATTTATTTTGCTTATGAATCTGCACTTTGGGCTGAACAACTAGGGACTGGAGTCTTCTGAGGGCTTGTCCTCTCACATGTTTGGTGCTAGTTGAGCTGAGACCTTAGTTGGAGCTGCCAGTTACTTCCTTCTTCCTCATAACATTGTAGCTAGATTCCTAATGTAAAAGAGAAAGAAACAGAGAAAGATGGAGAGAGAGGCATTGTATTGCCTTTTGTGACCTAGCCTAAAATGTAACAGTCTCCTTTTCTATTCTTGTCCAACATTCAAAATGTCAAACCAAAGGGGCTCAGGAGGCTGAGGCAAGAGGACCCCAAGTTCAAAGATAGCCTCAGCAGCTAGGCAGGGCCCTAAGTAACTTAGCAAGACCCTGTCTCAAAAAATAAATAAATAAATAAATAAATAAATAAATAAATAAATAGGGCTGGGATGTGGCTCAGTGGTTAAGTAGGTACAAAAACAAAACAAAACAAAATTTGTCAAAGCAAGTATGTATGTGGTGGGTCCTTCAGCAGGAAATTCTGTATTTTCCTGGTTCTTCCAATAGGAGCCATGATCACTTGTGCTCACAACACAGGAGCCAAAAATCTGTATATAATTTCTGTAGAGGGGATCAAGGGATGGCTGAACAGGTTTCCTGCAGCTGGTGTGAGTGACATGGTGATGGCTATAGTTAAGGAGAACAACACCGGGCGCAGTGACACATGCCTATAATCCCAGCGGTTTGGGAGGCTGAGGCAGGAGGATTGAGAGTTCAAAGCCAGCCTCAGTAAAAGTGAGGTGTTAAGCAACTCAGTGAGACCCTGTCTCTAAATAAAACACAAAATAGGGCTGGGGATGTGGCTCAATATCAAGTGCCCCTGAGTTCAATCCCTGGTACCTAAAAAAAAAAAAAGGAAGAAGGATGACAAACCAAAGCCAGAAAGAAGGTACATGTGGGAGACAAAAAAGTTATATGGGAGAAAAAAAACGATGTGTTTGTTATTTTGAGGATAACGCAGAAGTCATAATAAATAATACAGATTAGATGAAAGTTTCTGCCATCACAGGACCAGTGGCAAGATTGTGCAGACTGTGGTCCAGGATTGCTTTCAATGCAGGCAGCATTGTGTGTTTCTCCAGTGTGTTTGTAAAAAAATAATAATAATTTGCTCAATCACTCACACACACACACACACACACACACACACATATAAATAACACAGTCTCTTCTGCTGCATTCCAGTCATTGAAGTATCGCAAAGTTCTGCCCATGTTCAAGAGGAGGGGAAATAATCTCCAGGAAATGTTGCTATGACACTCTGCCTTTTAGCCACAACAATTTATATTTTCCCATATGCAAGATAAATTTACTCTTCCTCCAAAATCCCTGGTATGGCATCAGAGACAGACTGGAGTCTAGGATCTCAGGGTCTAGATCAGGTCTAGATATGACTGAGGTATCTCAGGTATGGTCCCTCAGATACGTGCCTTTTGCCTTGAACACCTGTTTCTAGTAAACATACACTGAGTTTATTTAGAGGACAGGTACTGTAATATATGCAGGTTGCTTTTAAATGTCTCAAGAAAAAAAAACTACATTATTTCACACACACAAATACACATATATAGATTTCTGGATATTATTTCCCTTTGAGTCATGCTTAAATGAATGACTTAAATGACTGCTTAAATGAATGGAACTGGGATGTAGCTCAGTGGTACAGCATATGGTTAATATGAGCAAGTCCCTGGGTTCAGTCCCCAGCACTATATTTAAAAACAAAACAATAAAAAAAACCCTCAAAATGAATAGAAAGCAGCAGAAATGATACCAAGTTACACCTGAGAATAGAATATGAAAGAGAGAGTAGAAATCATAAAGCAAATTGAGAAAAATATAAGGTGACTCTGAGTATGGGTATGCAAGTGTTCTTTGTGATAGTCTCATTTTTGCAACGTTTCTGTTAGCTCAAAAATATTTCCAAATTAAAAATTTATTTAATTTATTTATTATGCAGTTTAGGGGTTTGTTTTTGTTTTTGTAGGAGGGATTGAACACAGGGGTGCTTAACCAGTCCTTTTTTTAATTTTAATTTTAATTTTTATTTTGAGACATGGTCTCACTAAGTTGCTTAGGGCCTCGCTAAGTTGCTGAGGCTGGCTTTGAACTCCTGATCCTCCAGCCTCAGCCTCCTGAGCCACTGGGATTATAGTCATGTGCCTATATTATACCGTTTCATACTTTTTTTTAAAGAATCTTTTTAAAAAATATTTTTTAGACGCAAATCTTTATTTTGTTTATTTATTTTTATGTGGTGCTAAGGATTGAACCCAGTGGCTCACATGTGTGAGGCAGACGCTCTGCCACTGAGCCCCAGCCCCAGCCCCCACCCAACCCCGTTTCATATTTTGGGAAATATGAAACGGTCTCACTGTGTTGCCCAGGCTGTTTTTGAGGGTTTTGTTTGTTTTTTGTTGATTTGTTTGTTTGGTTGGGGGCTTTTTTGCTTGTTTGTTTTTCCCTGTTCTCACAATACTGGAGATTGAGCCCAAGGGTGCTCTTATCATTGAGCTACATCCTCAGTGTCCTGCAGCACCCTACCCCCAAGCCTGGCTTTTTTTTTGTTTTCTTTCTTTCTTTCTTTCTTTCTTTCTTTCTTTCTTTCTTTCTTTCTTTCTTTCTTTCTTTCTTTCTTTCTTCCTTCCTTCCTTCCTTCCTTCCTTCCTTCCTCTCTCTCTCTCTCTTTCTTTCTTTTTCTTTTTGTATTTTGAGACAGGGTCTTACTCTAGGTAGATGTGACTGGCCTTGAACAATTCTTCAGCCTCAGCCTCCAAAATAGTTGGGACTCCAGGTACATACCACCATGCCTAGGCTCATAAAGATTTTGTTTTTAATATAATACACTTAGAATAAGTTCTAAGTATTAATATTTTGACATGTTTAATTCCAGAGGCAAATTCTGACTTGATTTTTGTATTAAACTTTGTAGGCTGAGGAAAAGTGCTTTACCTCTTCCTTTGCTCAAATATCTACAAATGTCTACACAAAGACATATCCCATTTCCTTAAAGCACTAATTCTAACATAAATCCCTCTTTGAGAGGGGAGATTTGGCCAGACTGAAACTCAGCCTTTGAATGCTCTTTGAATCTCTTACTTTACTAAAGGCATCTTGAACCTTCCTTTGGCTATAGGTAAAGGATGCACATCAGCCTCCTTGTAACAAAAGAGACTGGGATTAGCTCCCCTAAAACCTCTCCATCAGCTTTGGAACACCAGTTCTAAAAATAGTGGCTTCTGAGAAGTAACTTCTCATGTTTCCAGTTAGAAAGGGACACTTAAATAGAAGGTGGGCCTTTTTAGCTAATGTCACAGTCCCTAATCAAGAAATAATCCTTACTGAAACTCACATGATGGCCATTTAACAAATTTATTTATAAACATATAATTTCATTCCTTCAAAGCTGATTATTTTGAAATCCTTAAACCTGTATCAGAACTGTTATCACCTAAAAAGAAGTAATTAACCATACCAAAGACTCTGTGTGTGGGGGGAATGGTAATTGAACTCTACTACTGAGTTATATCCCCAGCCCCATTTTTTTTTTTTTTTTGAGACAAGATCTCACTAAATTACTGAGGCTGGCCTCACACTTGCAATCTACTTGCTTTAGTCTCCTGAGTCATAGGGATTACAGGTGTGTACTACCCAAAGACATTTAAAGAGTTCATTTTATGAGATTATTATATAGTCAAGGTAAATGCTATTAAATACTTTTAAAATTGATATACTTTGTGTGCATCTTTATTTAGTATTTTTTATGTGGTGTTGGGGATAGAACCCAGTGCCTCACGCATGCTAAGCCACAACCCCAGCCCAAATATTTGGTAATAATTGCTAGCTCTAAATCAACTCTTAAACATGTCAGATATTGATTTAAGGGATTTTACAGATAGTATCAAATTATTCAGTCCTCACAACAGCCCTTTGAGGTATATGTTGTTTTCTTCTTTGAGGTATATGTTGTTTTCTTCTTTATTTTTTTAAACTAGAATTCAAATATTTTTTATACCTTCGTTTTATTTATTTATTTTTATGCAGTGCTAAGGATTAAACCCAGTGTTTCACACATGCTAGGAAAGTGTTCTATCACTGAACCACACCTACAGCCACTGTTATTGTCTTCTTTTTTTTTTTTTTTAAATATTTATTTATTTATTTTAGTTTTCGGCGGACACAACATCTTTGTTTTTTTTTGTATGTGGTGTTGAGGATCGAACCCGGGCCGCACGCATGCCAGGCAAGCGCGCTACCACTTGAGCCACATCCCCAGCCCTGTCTTCTTTTTTTTAATATTTATTTTTTAGTTGTAGTCAGACAAAATACCTTTATTTATTTTTTTATGTGGTGCTGAGGATTGAACCCAGGGCCTCGCAAGTGCTAGGGGAGTGCTTTACCACTGAGCCACAACGCCAGCCCTGTTACTGTCTCCTTTTTAGAAATGAAGAAAACTGAGGTCCAACAAGTTTAAATAATTTGCCCAAAGTTGTACAATTAGTTGATGATGGAACTGGGATTTGAACCCAGATATTCTGGATCTAGAATCAGGCCTAAAACCTACACACTTAACATTATGTGTTAGGAAAAATAGTGAACATGGTACTGCTTTGTAAAGTTAGTTTTCCTAACTGAGAAAGTTGACAAGCTTTGGCCACATGTATGATGACTATCCATTCTCTGATAGATCAAGTCTCATTTCTCATGGTAAGTATGATGAGGTAATTTTGGAGGAAGAGGTACTGAGGATTGAACCTAGGGCACTTTACCACTGAGCTGCATCCCCAACTCTCTTTATTATTTTATTTTGAGGCAGAGCCTCACTAAATTGCTGAGTTGGCCTTGAACGTGTGATTCTCCTGCCTCAGCCTCTCAAATTGCTGGGATTACAGGTGTGTACCACTGTATCCAGCTGATTAAGTAATTTCTGGGTCTTTATATTTATAGATCAAGGAGTTGATAAATTCTTAGGAAAAATCAAATCTGTCAGGTCCTTCTTTTCATCCGAGAATGACCATGTTTAAATTTAATAAGCTCACTCAGTAACTCACTCATTCCACAGACATTTGTGTAAGAAACTAGGGTGTGAGATGTAACCTGAACAAGGCTGTGGCTATCCAAAAGAGCCCTCCCAGGTTGACATGATTCTAGTACATTCACCTTAGCTGAGAAACTTCTAGGTTTATAAATTCCATTTTATCAAGGTGATCAATTTCTCAAAGACTGGCCTATGTTAATAAAATTCCATTGAAAAAGAGGACTTTTGTTTCTGACCATAATGGAGTTAAAAGAGATCTTTTGCCATCCACAATTAGGAAGCAAGACAAAATATGCAGAACAACTCTTCTTAGACATTGGGCAATAGGCAGAGCACACATGATATCATTATGAGAAGGAAAACAAACGAGGTAAGTTTATAATTGCCCTGGCTTTCTGTCTAGACGTACATTCTGGATCATAACATGAGAACATGGCAGTTTCAATGAGTTGGAGACATGAGATTGGAGTTCAGGGAAGCTAAGGAAGCTGGAAGTTGCTACAGAGAATTCCAAAAAGGAAGAAAGCATGCAAAAACAGAGCTCTAAAAAAAATATGCATAGATCTTTTTTTTTTAAATATTTATTTGTTTTTTTAGTTTTTCGGCGGACACAACATCTTTGTTTGTATGTGGTGCTGAGGATTGAACCCAGGCTGCATGCATGCCAGGTGAGCACGCTACCGCTTGAGCCACATCCCCAGCCCCCAAAATATGCATAGGATCTTGAGTCTTTGCTGAATATTAATGTGGGCAGACATAGAGTTAAATTCCAGGAGGCTGAGCAAAGAGCAGTCGAAGAGATATAACTAAACAATTCCCAGAACCCATAGAGGGCTGGAAAACATTCAAATCCTGACCAATTAGAGTAGAAATACCACAATGATCTCTCAAGATGTTCAGGAGAGACCTCAGAAGAATGCAATCCTACTAATAGGTCTAAAGTAGCCCTAAATTATATTCTATACCTGCTTGACGAAGCTTAAAAACAAGCCTCAAAAACATCAAACTAATCTGAAATTGAGTTAATTGGTAAAACAAAGACCTACACTCTTGGCTACAAAATAACACCCAACAATGTAACTTGCTACCATCCAATCAAAAATTACAATATAAATCTGGGGTTGTGGCTCAGTGGTAGAGTGCTTGATTAGCACATGTGAGGCACTGGGTTCAATCCTTAGCACCACATAAAAAATGAATAAATAAAATTAAAGTATTGTGTCCATCTACAACTAAAACTAATAGTAATACAATATATGCCAAGAAGCAAGGGGGAGGAAAAAAAAAAAAAACAGAAAAAAGCAGTCAGCATAAACAGACCCAGAAGGGACTAGAATTAACAGACAAGAATGATAAAATTGGACTGGGGTTGTGGCTCAGTGGTAAAGCACTTGCCTAGCATGTGTGAGGCACTGAGTTCGATCCTCAGCACCACATAAAAGTAAATAAAATAAAGGTCCACCAACAACTAAATATTTTAAAAAATGATAAAATTGCTTGAACATTTAAAGGAAAACATGCATATGATGAGGAAAGACATGGAAGATATGAAAAAAAATCAAATCAAATTCCTAGCAGTGAAAAAACAATATCTGAAATGAAAACTTCATCATAGCAGTTGGAGAAAAAAGAGGATAAGATAAGAAGGCACAATGCCTGTAATGACAGTGTATTAGTTTTCTAATGCAGTAATAAATTACCACAAACTTGGCAGCTTCACACAAAACATGCTTATTATCTTACAATTCCATAGATTAAAGTCTGGCAAGACATTAAGTTATAAAGAGTTTCAAGAAGTCCTATGGAGGGCTGGGGCTGGGGCTCAGCAGTAGCCCACTTGCCTGGCCTGTGTGAGGCACTGGATTCGGTTCTTGGCACCATACATAAATAAATAAAGATCTATCAACAACTAATAAATATGTATATATTTATATCTATATCTATAGTAGATATATCTATATCTATAGTAGATAGATATATACTGAAGATATATAGATATATTCTGAAGCCTCCTGACAACAACCGACATTAAGTTCCAGGCTGTGAATGCACCATCTTAGAAGTAGACTACCAATCCCAATCCAGTCTTCAGTTAGATGTTAGACAGTGCTAACATCTTTTTTTTTTCTCTCTCTCTCTCTCTCTTTTTTTTTTTTTTTTTTTTTTGGTACCAGTATTTGAACCCAGGGGCACTTAATCACTGAGCCAAATCTCCAGCTCCCTCCACCTTTTAAAAAATTAATTAACTAATTGGGGGTGGGTATCAAGGATTGAACTCAGGGGCATTCAACCACTGAGCCACATTCCCAGCCCTATTTTGTATTTTACTTAGAAATAGGGTCTCACTGAGTTGCTTAGCAGTATTCCAGGTGTGTGCCACCATGCCAGGCTTTAATTTATTTTTTTTATTTTGAGACAGGGTCTCATTAAATTGCCTATGGCCTTGCTAAATTGCTGAGGCTATCTTTGACCTTGCAATGCTCCTGCCTCAGCCTTCTGATCTGCTGGGATTACAGATGTGTACCACAGCACCCAGCCTGCTTAACATCTTGACTACAGTTTCCAAGAAGCATTGAGTCAGAGTCACCAAGCTAAGACACTGCTAAATTTTTGGCCCACAGAAGTTGTGGGAGAAAATAAACATTTGTTATTCTAAGCTATTGAATTGAAAACAATTTGGTGCCAGGCATGATAGCCCATGCCTATAATTATAGCAACTCCGGAGGCTGGGGCAGAGGATCACAAGTTCAAGGCCAGCCTGGTCAATTTAGTAAGACCTTGTCTCAAAATAAAAAAAATTAAAAATGGCTGGGGATATAGCTCAGTGGCATAGCACTTCTGGATTCAATCCCCCCCAATATCACAAAATAAGTTTTTAAAATTTGTCTCCTAGAAGTAGATGGATAACTAATGCAAGAGTCTCTTCAACATATAGTGGTATGCAGAAGTTAAATGGGGAAGAATACATTCTGTATGGTCTAGTCATAAGAAACTAGAGAAAAGATTAATCTAACCCAGGGTACAGAAAGCAGATCAATGGTTGCCTGAGGCTGGAAAGAGAGGCAGGGAGATAAAAAGAAACTTTGTGGGAGCAACAGAAGTGTTCTGTATCTCAACTGTGGTTATTTAAGTTATAAGGGTGTAATTACTAAAACGCATTAAACTTGACTGGAAGGATGGTACAAGCCTGTAATCTCAGCACTTCAGGAGGCTGAGGCAGGAAGATCACAAGTTTAAAGCCAGCCTCAGCAATTTAGCAAGGCCCTAAGCAACCTAGAGAGACCCTGTTTCAAAATTAAAAATGTTGGGGATTTAGCTTAGTGGTAAGGTACCCCTGAGTTTGATCCCCAGCACACCTGCCCCCCAAATCAAACAAACAAACAAAAAACAATAAAAACCCCTCACTGAACACTACACTTAAAATGTTGAGCTCTCCTCTGTGACAGTTTCTTGGGTCTTTCCTTGTTTTTCATAACCTTTACAATTTGAAGAAGCACCGGCTGGATTATAGAGTGCCCCCAAATCTGGGATAATCTAGCATTTTTCTCATAATTAGACTGGGGCAATGATTTTTTGAGAGAATTTACTGCAGAGGTTATATGTCCTTCTCATCACATAATACCTGAGAGTATATGATGTTCACAAGACATCACTGCTAACCTTAACCTTTGTCACTTGCTTAATGTAGTATTTGCTGGGCATCTCCACTGAGAAGTTAGCCTTTCCTTTTTCTGCTCTATTCTTCAGATAGCTCAGATTTTGATGGATATCAAAAGCCATTTAATAAGAGAGCAAGGTAATTTGACACTATAATGGCCTTAGTTTTTATGGGTTCACCCAGACCATTCCTAATTCATATACTGGAGTTCAAAATGCAAAGAATCCTCTCATGTCCTAAAACTTTGAGTTATAGAATGAACCAAAATTTATTAATACCCCTGGGCAAGCATTGGAATATTATATAGCTCTAAAATTTCAAGGTGATCCAATGTAAACTACCAGCATTTGGGATCTCCCAGTTCCTTGAAATCTAGAGAAATTGATTCAGAGATTCAATCTATAAACCACAGAGTCCAAAATGCCTCTCAAAGTTTCTCCAAATTCCTAGGAATTTATCTCATCATAATGGTCCCTTCTGATTGCATTTCCTGCCTCTGACACACATTTTTCTCTGTAATAACGTATCTTGTCATTATCCCTCTATCTCTTAACTGGCAGGCTGGGCTCAAAATAGAACAGCCCCGCTTCTTTCTAATTCATCTCATTCAAAAATGAACACATATTCAAGCCTCTTTAGTAGACTAGAAATTTTACTGAAGATTTTGTGTTATAATAAACAGTTGCTTCTCATACCCTGAAACAAACAAATACAATACAAAATAATACTTTTGGCCACCTCGTCCTCAGGAATGTTTTATTGGAACTGTAGTTTCCATGCTACCCAACTTTCAATTCACCCCCAGCCTCTCACTATGTGTGTTTTGTTGGCTTCTATTTCTGCAGAGTCCCCTCCACTTTCTTCTTCTTTCTGATGTCCTTTTCTAGATTAAAAACAAAAACAGAGGCCAAATCCTCATTTTTTTTTTTCTTTCAGAGCATCTTAGCTTTCTCTCTTTGGTAATAAGAATCCTGCCATGCCCTTGGGTCTCGCCTCCTGCCCCAGTAGCTTTTGAAGTTGTTTCCTTTCCTAAAAGTAATTCTGGTGCCAGCTGTTAAGATAATAACATTTTCTACATTAGTATCAAGAACATCTAGCCATTCAATCACTTATTCAACAAATACTTATTGAGCCCCTCTAAGAGAGAAATTGGAACATAAGCAGCTCATTCAAACAGGATTCTGCCCTCAAGGAGCTCCTGGTCTCTAGTGAAAGGGAACAAATGCTAAACAAACCACATGACCAGCAAGCCCATTAATAGATCCTTTAACTGGAATTATTTTTCATCCTCAAAGAGGCTCTGTGAGGTTGATTCTGTTCTTTCCTTTTTACTATTAAGGTAATAATGCTCACAGTTAGTGGTATGCTGGTAAATGCTTAACAACCAGCTTAATGGGAATGGGGGACCCTGATTTCTAGTGTTTGGGGTTTCTGTTGTATAAATATTACCACTGTGACTATCCAGCTATCAAGGTGACATGACTAAATACACAGTTGGGAAAAGACACTTGGCAGCATATCATTAAGTAGTATTTCCATGATATAGACACAATAGAGCTCAAGAGCAAAGACAGTTGTAAACTGTAGAAAGTTAACTAGGATTTGCTGAGATTTAAGTATTTATTGCTTTGTTTTCAATAAAATCTATTTAATTACAAATTTATATTGAATTTTTAAACAGAATTCAACTTCCTAATTATGGTAAAATAAATACAATGAAATTTACCTTTTTATACTTTGTGTGTATGTGTGTGGTACTGGAGATTCTGCATCTGAGCTATATCCCCAACCCTTTTTAATATTTCATTTTGAGACAGGGTCTTGCTAAGTTGCTCAGGCTGACCTTAACCTTGCAATTCTCCTGCCTCAGCCTTCTGAGTAGAATTTTAAAATAATATAATGCAACCAGATATGGTGGTGTATTTCTATAATCTCAGCAGCGTTGGAGGCTGAGGCAGGAGTATCACAAGTTCAAAGTCAGCCCAGCAATTTAGCAACCCTGTCATAAAACAAAAAAAAAGAAAGGGCTGGAGATGTGACTCAGTGGTTGAGTGCCCTGGGTTCAATCCTTCATACCAAAACAACAACAAAAAGTTGTGTAATCTTCACCACTGTTTTCTGAACTATCCCAATACTCCAAAGTTTGTACCCAATTCCTCTCTGTCTCCAGACTATATTATTTTTTTCTATTCTATTTTATTTCTATCCGTATACATTTGCCTATTCTAGATCTTTCATGTAAGTGAATTCATACAATATTTGCTCTTTGTGTCCTATTTATTTCACTTAACGCAATGTTTTTAGATTCATCTATATTGCAGAATATATCAGAATTCAGGGCAGGGATCATGGCTCAGTGGTAGAGTGCTTGCCTAGAATGTGTGAGGCACTGGGTTCAAGTCTCAGCACCACATATAAATAAATAAAGGTCCATCAATAACTAATAAAAATATTTTTTAAAAAGAATCAGTTCCTTTGTGCTGCTAAAATTGAACCCTAATTCCTTTTATTTTGGAGGTGGTATCAGGAGTCCAACCCCAGGGTGCTTAACTACTGAGCCACATCCTCAGACCCTTTAATTTTTTTATTTTCAGGCAGAGTCTCACTAAATTGCATAGGATCTCATTAAATAGCTGAGGCTGTCCTTGAACTTGTGATCCTCCTGTCTCAAACACCCACCCCCAGCCCCTGTAGTGGCTGGGATTACAGTGAGTCACCATACAGTTCATTCCTTTTTAATGGCTGGATAATATTCTATTCTATGCATAAACTTGCACATCACCATCACTTCTACGTTCATCAGTTGATGGACCCGTGAGTTGTTCCCACCTTTTGACTATTGTGAATTATGCTGCTATGAACGTCAGTATACAAGTACCTCTTTGGTTCCCTACTTTCAATACAACTTAATATTTAAAAATGGTGTGTTAACAAACACCCAGTAAAATTGCTGAAAATTTAATAATCAGCTCTGGAGAGTCTGTTAGAGACAGTACTAGCACCATACAGGAAAGTGTAACTTACCCAGTTGGACCCAGTTGGGTACCAGGGACTGATCTCAGGAGCACAAGGGATAACTGGTGACTCAAGCACACCACACCAGTATTTTCCAAATTTGCTTGATGATAAAAATTTCCTGGGACATCTATTAAAATTCTCATGCCCTCTTGAGTGATTCTGATTCTGAAGGTCTGAGGCAAGGTGATTTTTTTTTTTTAAATGAAACCAACAAGCCAATTTTAATATATTTATTTGTTTTTAATTTTCGGCGGACACAACATCTTTGTTTGTATGTGGTGCTGAGGATCGAACCCGGGCCGCACGCATGCCAGGCAAGCGCACTACCGCTTGAGCCACATCCCCAGCCCGCAAGGTGATTTTTTTCAGTCTGGAAAACTCTGATATCATACTTGCCCCCAGGACCTGAAGGAAAGTGGGTACCAATATAGGAGCCTGGAAAAGAGAGAGCAAATGTGAGTGCTTTGGGGAGAAACTGCTGCAAAATTTGGGATGCATATTTTTTGCTCTCCAAAATCATTCCCAGCTCCAACATTTATTAACTGCATTTCTGTCCTACTCGTCTCCATGGACCCCACCTTAGGAAAGAAAACCTTCCAGAAAGATCCTAGTGGAAATCATTAAGCCCAGCAACTTGACACCATCACAGACAACTTGCATATCATTAGACTATTTAGAAACATGCTCTGAAGTTCTGAGGTTGCATTCAGCAGTGTTATTTTGATACCCTGACAAGATATTTTTAGAGCATATGAAGCCCAAATTAAAACATTGCTACAAAGAAAAAAAAAAAGTGAAATTAAATCAGGGCTCCATTAAATGGAAAACTACAGTAAATATCAGGTAAGAGTGGGGGGAAAATACCAAATATTTTTTGAGAACTATTTTGAGAGTAGAGGAGATGGAGAAATGTTCCTGGAATTCTATGCTTGGATTTGCCTACATCCTTCCAGGTGGGGAGGCAAAGACTTTGCCCCTGCAGCCTCTCTTGACAGGCCCTGATATATTAGGTTAGAAGAGGAGGAGTCTCCTGTCCACTGCTCAGAGCTGGATGGGACTGAAGGAGACACAATGCTTCAGCTTCAACATGTGTTTGAGGATCCCCTTGGACTTCCATTTAGAAGTTCAAATCTTCCTTTGGTTGGGCCTGGAATATGGTTAGTTCAGTTTTAGGTCTCCTTGCCTTCCTTCTTCCTCTGACCTTTTCCCTTCAAGACTAGCCCTCTTTCTGGTGTTTCTCTGTGCCTTTATTTCAGGACTTCCATGACTCAGATCTAAGACCCATCTAATGGCAAAAGCCACCGATAAAAAAGTGCACATCCTTAGATTAGACTTGTTAGATCATTGGTTCCTAACATCTTTGGGATTACAGACCTCTCTGATGAGTCTTCAGGTGCAATTTGGTGGATAGGGTTTTTTGGGGGAGGGTTGGGTACCAGAGATTGATCTCAGGGGCACTGGATCCACATCCCCAGCCCTATTTGGAATTTTATTTATTTATTTATTTATTTTTAATATTTATTTTTTAGAAGTAGTTGAACATAATACCTTTGTTTTATTTTTATGTGCTGCTGACGATGGAACCCGGGGCCTCGCACGTGCTAGACAATTGCTCTACCGCTGAGCCACAATCCCAGCCCTTGTATTTTATTTAGAGACAGGGTCTCACTGAGATGCTTAGCACCTCCCCATTGCTGAGTCTGGCTTTGAACTTGCGATCCTCCTGCCTCAGCCTCCTGAACCACTGCAATTACAGGTGTGCGCCACCACGCCCAGCTGCTGGATAGAGTTTTAAAGGTTTTACTCCCTCAAGCCCACCAGTGGAACTCAATAAGACTCTGTCTTGATAGCCTTGGAGTAGAGATGGCTTTGGTCTCTGGTTAGGAGTGGTAGGCATACTCTGCAGCCCCAGCACTCCAACTATGACAGGAATTTGAATGGCCTTGCTTTTCTTAGCATCTTGATAGGATTTGAATTAGATAACTGAATAATTTGCAGCAAGATCAAGAGGCCTCTTATGGCAATTCTAAAATGTCCTGGAGCTTCTTATCAAGGAAGATGATAGAAGAGAGTTCTTTGGGGAAAGAAAAGTTGGTGTCACTATTTAATAGAGAGAGAGAGAGAGAGAGAGAGAGAGAGAGAGAATCAAATCTACCAGGGAAAGCAGTGTAAGCAGTAAGTGCTAAGAGTCACTTTCCATGTTGGCTTAATTCAGGACATAAAACAATTATATTAACTCTTGTCTTTGGACTGGGGGAGGTGCAGTGAAGCCTGATGATCATGAGGCTATTCTGTGCCATCAAGGAGTATGCCAGCCTGCACAAAGTGGACTATGGACAGATTAACAACGCTCACCCCTCACCTGCCAGATACCTAAAGTACATGGCACATAGTAGTTGGTTTTTTTTAAATAGATGTTGCAGGGGTGAGACAGCATAATATCAATTCTGATAATAACTTTATTGAATGAGTTGCCTGAGTCCATAGTCATTTCATGCTGACCAATTGGATTTTGAACAATGTCCCCCAAAGGCAATGGATTTTTGTTTTGTCTTAGCTAACTATTGTGTGTTGAGCCATTATTCCTGCTGCTCTTACATTCAATTGTCTCTTCAGGCTGCTCCATGTGGTTGATAATACAATCATTATGGGAGTAGGGCAGCCATCCAGAGCCTAGGGCTTACTGGAGGCTCTGGGAGGAAAAAGGAGGAGTGGAATAGGATAAGGGAACAGGCAGGGACAGCTTAGCTCTGAGGTTCTAACATGTATTTCCCTCTTTCAAAATTGTAGCTATTTAGGGACATATATTTATGCACATATATACACTCATGCATATACAGACACATATATTCATATAGATCTATTTTAACTTTTCTTACAGTCTTGGTGCATATTCATCTCCATGTATAAGTTGTAGCCTACAGACCCTTTTGGGGTTTTGTTCTTTTAAATTAGCGTTATATAATATTTTTATTGATGTTTAGTCCTTATGGGCAACTTTTGAAAAATAAACTCTTTTCTGACTGTAAAATTAAAGCATATTCATTATTTTCTTATTATGCAGACAATACACAAAGTGTTAAACCCCCCCCCCCTTGCTATTTTGAAGTGTATCCTTCAAAACTTCTTTGCTGTGCGTATCCAAAATGGCATTATACCATAATCCTGATTTAATTCCTGTTATCTATGTCAATAGACCTACAGTAGAATTTTTAATGTTTTTGTAGACATGCCACATTTTATTTGTCCTATGGCTGACATTTCAATAGTTTCCAAAATGTTACTATTTTAACAGTCCTTGTCTTCTATCCTTAGGACTAATTCCTAAAAGTAGAATTGGTGGGTCAAAAAGAATACTTTTTTGGGTACTGGAGATTTAACCCAGGGTCAATTTACATCCCCAGCCTTTTTTTTTTTTTTTCTTTTTGAGACCGGATCTCACTAAGTTGCTTGGGACCCCCGCTAAATAGCAGAGGCTGGCCTCCAATTTGTGGACCTCCTGCCTCAGTCTCCTGAGTTGCTGGGATTACAGGCCTGCGCCACCACACCCAGCTCACACTTAACATTTTGAAACACATAATTTACCAGTTATCACTCCCAGTAAAAGTGCATACGAGGGCTCCTTTCTCCTAGCCCTTGCCAATGTAATTATCATTTTGATGGCATAGAGAGCAGGTTAAAAATTGTCAGAAACACAACAGAAACTTCCCGCCTCCAGCAGCGCTCCACCGGGGCCTCCTGGCCGCCTCCTTTCAAGCAGTCAACAGCCACCGAGTCCCTGTCGTGTACAGGTTCCGCCGCTCGGTGGAGAGGCGTTCGGGCTGGGTGGGCGGACGGCTGTGCGACCCGATGGCCGCCGAGGCAGGAGGAGAATAGGGTCAAACTAGGTGGAGAAAACTGCGCCCCGGTCCCGGAGGACACCGAGGAAGATCCGGAGGATGGAATTCAGCGTCCCAGGGAAGAAGATGAGGCTTAGGTGAGGAAATTGCGGCGGCAACGGTCTCACCATCGCCCGCCGCCCGCCACGCGCACTGTTGAGGGACACCAGGGGACGCTGGCGCCGCGATGGGGGCGCGGTGGCCGCCGCTTGGTCCAGGCGCCAGTGACTTTGACACACCTGGATCCGGCCGGCAGTGTTTCCTCCCACCCCAGGCACCTTACTTAGTGGCAGCGGACCTCTGGGCCTCTCGGCTCTTCTTCTGTGAAATGGGCTCACTCCTGGGACCTTCCCCCGGGAGTAGTTGTGAGTGGCTACTGAAATGACACAGTGGCTGTTATTTTTGTACTTCTCCCTTAACCTATCCAACCAGCACCTGACACAGCTGGCTTAAAGAAGATGTGATCTCAGTAGAGATCTACTGTATTCCATTCGCTCTTTCAGCGCCCCCTCTAGTCCTTTGTCCCAAATCAGGGAAAGGAATGTTACAAACCCTGGTCCTCATGCTCAGGGAGCCCACGGCCTGTAGCTGAGGAGGCAGGAATGGTACACACGCAGGAAAATTACTTACCAGGGTTCAAAATCAACTGCATCTGACAGTACTCTTGGGAGAAGGGATGCCAGCCCCTCCTGGCCAGTTGTGAGCTGACACAATCCAGTCTACTCAATACATCTTGTTCAGTTCCAGCTGGAGGAGATGGCTGGTGGCCACTTCTAGGAATGAGGGCACGGGAGGGGTGGGGGCTGGGCTCTGTGTTGGCAGTTGCCATGGTTTTCCTCCGAGTTCTGGAGCCAACTTGCTCACTCCCTGAGATACTCAGGTCACAGAAGCAGTAGGTCAGGAGGCTGAGGGGACCTGAGGAGTGCCACCCTGGAGCCTGCCAGCACTCCTATTAAAATGGAGGCTTTAGATGGCCAAGGGGGTGAAGGAGACAAGCCAATAGAGAAGGTGAAATAAGGCAGGGGATGGGAAGAAGGGAGGGAAGGTCCCTAGGGGCTGGTTTTGTAAAGTAGAGAATCTGAAATTCAAAGAAGAAGAGATGAAGTGAAAATGGTGGGGTACCTGAGTTAGCAAGAGACCCAAAGAGCAAGAGAACATAATTCATTCAAACAGATGTTTATCTAAGACAAGTATTCCTGGCAAGATGATGGGAAGGGGGTCCCATCTCATGGTTGGTTATGAAGACTCAAGGGCATGTGCAGATGTGCACGTGTTTTTTCATGTGTTATGGTCTGTGTGTGGTGTGTAGGTGTATTTATTGAGTTATTTGGCCAGAGTTCCCCCTTTCTAGTCCCTGGAGGGTCCTGTCCCATCCCCTCCCTATCATCCTCTGTAACTTTCCCCTAGTGTCCCCTCAGAGTGGTCTGGGGATGCATCTTTCTTGTTCCCACCGGACACAGAGAGAAATTATTGCTCATTTTTCTTAGAGACTTTGGAAAGATGCAGTTATACTTATGTCAATCTAATCCTGTGCTCTGATTTATAGTAATATTTCACAGTCACTTAAAATTTAGGCGGGGGGGCGGTAAGCAGGGATTGAACCCAGGGGTGTTTAACCACCTCACTTGGTTGCTTAGGGCCTCGTTAAATTGCTGAGGATGGCTTTGAACTCGCAATCCTCCTGCCTCAGCCTCCTGAGTCACCGGGATTACAAGCATGCACCTGGCATTCATAGTCACTTTGTTAACTTTCAATTTTTTGCCCCACTTTTGCTATCAAAAGATTCATGTTGTCACCATCACCTTTTTTTTTTTTGTTGTTGTTGTTTTAATTGAGGGCCCTTTAAGATGCCTGGCATGACAATAAAGATTATAGATGTAAAGACGTGGACCTGAGACTTAGGCAGTCAATACATGTTTGCTGAATGAAAGAATAAGTGAACCCTTGATCATTCCCTCAAGGACTCACTTAAATCTTTTGATGTCTCAGTGTTCTCTTCTGTAACCATGGATATGACATCTAACCTCACGGAATTTGTAGGAAAATAAAATGAGCTAATGTTAATCTAGAACTTTGCAAACTGACTAGTATAATATGTTATGCTTGTTATAAAAGGAATAGGTTTTCAAAGCAGAGATTTTCAGAGATGGGCTTCTTTGCCCGGAGTGTATTCACATCAGTGCTGGGTCAAGGAAGTCATAAGGAGAACGGGGAAGGGCTTTGGCTGCCATTTGGCTGGTGCTTATAAAGCACTGTCCATCAGGAGTGGTGGCCCCATCCCCTCAGCTGAATGCCCTCTGTCTCCTCTCAGGTGAAGAATGTGCCCTGCTTAGAGAGGAGCTCCAGCACCATCCCTGCCGGAGACTCACTTGTCTGCCATGCCAAGGGCTTGGACCGGGACACCTTCAAAATTGTGAGTAAGGAACCAGGTTGAAAGTCTGTCCTCTGTGCCTCTGTGAAGAAGTAGCAGGTCTTAGACCTATAGCTCAGTGCCCCACTTGTCAAACTCTCGGGGTTAAAGTGGGGTGAGAGGTCCACTGGAACCTCCTCACTAAGCATACACAGCCCTTCCAGAGCTTTGTTAAGGGCTGCTGCATCCGGGCCTATCTGCTAGTCACTTGGACTGCCCCAATGCCTCGTCTTTTCCCTATGGCCCCTCACTGTGCCTGTTGCCTCCTCAGTGTAAAGAATACCTGCGGCCGCTGAAGAAGTTCCTGCGCAAATTGCACCTGCCCAAGGACCTTCCCCAGAAGAAGAGGCTAAAGTACATGAAGCAGAGCCTTGTGGTCCTAGGGGACCACATCAATACCTTTCTGCAGCGTTATTGCCAAGCCTGGGAAATCAAGCACTGGAAGAAGTAGGGTGGCCTCCTAGTCTTTCTACCCACACTCACTTCTGAGCCACCCCATTTACACTAGTCAAGATCTCCCAGTCCTTCATCTTTATGTGAAGGAGTCAGAATCCTAGAGGTGACAGAGAGGGTAGAGAGAATAGAGTCCCCCTGGTCATTCAGGGCAGCATTGATGGCACCTTAGCTGTGCACACAGTGGACTGTGAGAATGCCCTTTGACTGAACAATACTGGGTGCAGGTGCTCATCTCTAGGACATGATATTCTGCTTCTGGCACATCCCTACCTCCCATCCCCTCAACCAAAAAGCAAGGAAGCAGCATGGACCCATTTCTCCCTGGGTGAGGTCCTGGCTCCAACACAAATGTTGGAGAAAGGGCTCTATTCTGCCCCCCTTCAACCTTGAGTCTCTCCCCACAGGATGCTCTGGCGATTTGTCTCCCTCTTCTCTGAATTGGAAGCCAAGGAGCTTCGTCGCCTGTACAAGTACATCAAAACCAACCAGCCGGCCAAGTTCCTGGTGAGGCTTTCCAGAAAGCTCCTCTGGGGGCCTGCTGAGGGTGGTTTGATGTGTTCTTAGATCAGGAGGGGAGGCCTAGGACTAGTATGACCAGGCATTGGGGTCCTTTCCACGGCTCACTGACTGAAGAAGACTCCACTACTCCTGCCTCTGCCCTGCACTGGGCAGAGAAAGGGGCTGAAGAGGGCAGGGGCTCAGCATTAAGTTCTTTTTCTTTTTCTTTCTTTCTTGTTTTTTTTTTTTTTTTGAGAGCAGATACTGAGGATTGAACTCAGTCAGGGGCACTCAACCACTGAGCCACATCCCCAGCCCTATTTTGTATTTTATTTAGAGTCAGAGTCTTACTGAATTGCTTAGTGCCTCACTTTTGCTGAGGCTGCCTTTGACTTTGCAATTCTTCTGCTTCATCCTCCTGAGCTGCCGGGTTAGCATTAAGTTCTTGATAGGAATTCACCCTCCACATGCACACTCTGATGGTAGCAGGGGTAGGGACATCCCTGAGAAGCTATGGGTGGGATGATTGAGGTCAGTCAGCTTGGGGAAGTCTCAGGGGCCTGTCCACAGAACCTGGCCTGGCTTTGTCCCCAAACAGTGACCCTCAAACATTTTAGTCCGGACAGGTTATCCTTCTTGGAAAGTGTTAAGAACATCAAAAGGGATGGGCAGAGTGGTGCACACCTGTAATCCCAGTGGCTCTGGAGGCTGAGGTGGGAAGATTGCAAGTTAAAAGCCAGCCTCAACAACTTAGTGAAACCCTAAGCAACTCAGTGAGACAGTTATCTCAAAATAAAATGTACAAAAAAGGGCTGGGGATGTGGCTCAGTGGTTAAATGACCCTGGGTTCAATCCCTAGTA
>NW_025999880.1:2071788-2075610 GCF_001458135.2 Marmota marmota marmota
CCCCCCCAAAAAAGAGATGGAAGATAACTTTAAAATAAAGGACAACCTAACTAGGGTTTGATTTAGTCAGCTTTTTCGCTGCTGTGACTAAAGGATCTAACCAGAATGATTGTAGAGGAGGAAAAGTTTATTTGGGGGCTCACAGTTTCAGAGGTCTCAATTCATAGACAACAGACTCCATTCCGTGGGGCTTGAGGTGAGGCAGCACATCATGGTGGAAGAGTGTGGCAGAGAGAAGCAGCTCCCATGATGATCAGGAAGCAGAGAGAGGGACTCTGCTCTCCAGATACAAAATACACACCTCATAGCCAAGCCCCCAATGTCCACCTCCTCCAGCCACACCCTACCACGTCAGTTACCACTCAGTTAATCCCTGTCAGGGGATTACTTCACTGATTGGGTTAAGACTCTTACAACCTGATCATTTCTCCTTTGAACCTTCTTGCGTGTTCTCACATATGGGCTTTTGGGGGACACCTCACATCCAAACCATAACAGGATATAACTGAGTAGTAGAGCACTTGCTTAGCATGTATGAGGTCCTGGGCTCAATACTCAGCACTGCAAAAATATAAAAAAATAAAATAAATAATAATAAAAGACGACCTAAGAAGAGACAATGGCATCCCGGCTTCAATGTCTCCCTGGTCCTTCCTCTTCCATCTGTGATTCTCCCCACCATCCTTTTGACTCATCGAGTGTTAGGTACAGCCAGACTCAGCAGTTTTTCTAGAATTCAGGCCTCTTCTTCACACTCCCCTTAACATTGTGGCCCTGTTGCAGGTGGCATTCTGCCCCTTGGATGCACCGGAGAGATCCTTGCTGGCTGACCAGGAGGACATTCTGCCCAAGCTCTGCAATGCCTGGGGGCTGCACAGCAACATCAGCGGCATAAAGGAGAGGCTGTCCAAGATGCAGGCCCTGGGCAGAGAGGCCCCTGTGCTGGGGGAGCCAACATCCCAGCTCCATGTCAAGAGAGGTAACACCCACTTGGTGCAGGTGGGGGTGGGGGTAGGAGGAATGCCTGGACTAGGCTCCCAAGTACAGTCTGGGTATATCCCTGGAGCAGGCTTGAGTGCCCAGGAGCCTCCACTCTGAGCCTGACAAGATCCTTTGCCTCCTTTTCACCTTCTCTTCATCCTGCAGTTTTTCTCTCCATCCTTCTTTCCTTCCCCTTCTCCACTTTCTCTTTTCTATTTTTAGCTTCTCCCCCAGGTAAGTTTATTATAGAACACTTAACATGTACCAGTAAGTATAAAAACAAATAGAGAGGGCTGGGGATGTGGCTCAAGTGGTAGTGCTCTCACCTGGCATGCGTGTGGCCCAGGTTTGATCCTCAGCACCACATACAAACAAAGATGTTGTGTCCGCCGAAAACTAAGAAATAAATATTAAAAAAACAAAACAAAACAAAAAGAGAAAATCACCCATTACCCAGAAGCCACCACTGGTACTATTTAGAGTATTTCCTTCAGGATTCTATATATTTCCCCCTCAGCAGGTCTCAGAATACATAGTTTTGACTCCTGCATTTTTCAGTTAACATTTAAACAAATGCACTTTTCCATACAACAAGAAGCATGATTGAGCAGTTTCTAAGTGACCAAGAGTATAGACAGGAAGTGTCCACATAAGCTGTAGCAGGATGCTCACTATCAGGTGGGGGGAAAAGAGGACTCACACTCACAGTGAGCCAGATGGCCTGGGACGGGCTTTCCAGCTGCTTTGGCCTCTACAATAACCACAGTACCTGGCTGTCTGCACAGAGGCTGTGAGGTTGGGGAACAGAGTCTCTTTAATGAGAGGGGCTTCAGCCAACGTGGAAACCCACGAGGGTGCCTCCTGTGCACTCTGGTGCAGAGAGATACTGCACCCATCCACCTCTGACTTCTGGAACTGACTTCTAGGCCACAGCTAGCTTCCCTTGCTTGACTACTGCAGGAAAGGCAAAGGCAAACAAAGTGGCTTGAGGACCTCAGATTTTGGTCCTAAGATAGTCCCAGAAATTCTGAAGACCTGGCTGGTTGGGGCTAATGCAGGGCAGCAGGCCTCAAGTGGGCTCAGGGGCAATTCTTCCCCAGTCCCACCTTGGATCCAGCAGGTGAGAGTAGTGAAAACCGGTCAGTGGCAGTAGGCATGGGCTAGGCAGCTCGTGAGGCCCAGAACACTGCCTGGGTCCTGTGAGGGTCCATGCATAGCCCCAGTCTTATAGTTTAAATTGAGGAAGTAAAACACACAGTGGCACTTGAAAGAATGAAGGCCAGTCCATAATCAAGGTGCTCTTGGCCAAGTAGTCATGGATCAGAATAGGAATCAGAATAAGAGCTATGGCAGCCCATCACTGTGCAAGGTACTCTCTATCTTCATTTCATGTGACCCTTGCAGCATCCCTCTCTGAGGCCATAGGGCAAAGGGTGTGTTAATCAGGACAGGTAGGTTGGGACAGGCTTTAAAGAAAGGGACAAAGGAATGGGTGCAGGGGAGGGCAGAGGTGAGGTGGCACTGAGCAGACAATCTGAGGCGGGAGGTGGAGAGCAGGGTGGAGAGGTGCAGGGGTGTAATGGGAAAAGACTTGGACAGTGACCTGAGAAATTTGGTTTTCATATTTTATTTTTCAGTGTTGGGGAATTCAACCTCACACGGTAGGCAAGTGCTCAACCACTGAGCTGTATTCCCAAGCCCCTTCAAGCAATTATTGAAATTTTTAGAAATTTCTTTTAGTTGTTGATGGACAAATACCTTTATTCTGTTTATTTTTATGTGGTGCTGAGGATCAAACCCAGGGCCCTGCATGTGCTAGGCAAGTGCTCTATTGCTGAGCCACAACCTCAGCCCCTTAATTATTTATTTTTATGCCGTGTTGAGGATGGAACCCAGTGCCTTACACATGCTAGGTGAGCGCTCTGCCACTGAGCCACAACCCCACTGAAATATTTTTTTTACCATTATAAACATAGAAAATTAAATACAGCTGAGCAAAAATAAGAAAATATAAACATTACATTGTCATTACCACTAACACTTCCCAGATCACTTTTATGCATATAAATGTATGTACTTTAACCAAATTGAGACTATGTTGTATGTGTGATTTTGATTTGTTTTGCCACAGCTTTGTGATTTTGATTTGAACTTACATTGTAAATTAATTTTTTTTAATTTGAACATATTTATTTATTTTATTGGTTGTTCAAAACATTACAAAGTTCTTGACATATCATATTTCATACATTAGATTCAAGTGGGTTATGAACTCCCATTTTTACCCCAAATACAGATTGCAGAATCACATCGGTTACATACACATCCACAATTTTACATAATGCCCTATTAGTAACTGTTGTATTCTGCTACCTTTCCTATCCTCAACTATCCCCCCTCCCCTCCCCTCCCATCTTCTCTCTCTACCCCATCTACTGTAATTCATTTCTCTCCTTGTTTATTTTCCCATTCCCCTCACAACCTCTTATATGTAATTTTGTATAGCAATGAGGGTCTCCCTCCATTTCCATGCAATTTCCCTTTTCTCTCCCTTTCCCTCCCACCTCATGTCTCTGTTTAATGTTAATCTTTTCTTCCTGCTCTTCCTCCCTGCTCTGTTCTTAGTTGCTCTCATTATATCAAAGAAGACATTTGATATTTGTTTTTTAGGGATTGGCTAGCTGCACTAAGCATAATCTGCTCTAGTGCCATCCATTTCCCTGCAAATTCCATGATTTTGTCATTTTTTAGTGCTGTGTAATACTCCATGGTGTATAAATGCCACATTTTTTTTATCCATTCATCTATTGAAGGGCATCTGGGTTGGTTCCACAGTCTAGC
>NW_025999880.1:2076322-2082068 GCF_001458135.2 Marmota marmota marmota
CCTATAAACAGGATGTTAGATGAAAGTATTGGGCTGAGGATGTGGCTCAGGGGTAGAGTGCTTGCCTAGCATGCATAAGGCCCCAGTTTCAATTCCCAGCCCCTCAAAAAAAAAGATATTGATGAATTAAACATTTTGTTGATACATGAGAGATGAGGTTGTGTCCTGCCCATTGTTACATGAGGAAGCACATGATACCTGGTGAATCCACTATGAGCAGGCAAGATTAATCACAGAATCAACCCCTGTAATTAAAAGTAACCTGGAGGGGGGGAATGCTGGGGTTATGGCTCAGCGGTAGAGCGCTCGCCTCGCATGTGCAAGGCCCTGGGTTCGATCCTCAGCACCACATTAAATAAATGAATGAATGAAATAAAGGTATTGTGTACAACTACAAAAAAAATATATTAAAAAATAAAGTAACCTGGGTGTAGTGGTGCATGTTGGGGCACGCCTGTAATCCCAGCAACTTGGGAGACTGAGGCAGGAGGATTGCAAGTTCAAACCAGCCTCAGCAACTAAGTGAGACTTTAAGCAATATAGCGAGACCCTGTCTCAAAATAAACAATAAGAAGAGCTGGGGGTATGGATCAGTGGTCAAGCACCTCTGGGCTCAATCCCAAGTACCACAAACAAAACGCTTGGTAATTAGTGTTTGATTACAGCCCAGCAGCAACACACTTGGAATTGGGGTATTAGACCCAAGAGGTAGGAAGGTATCAGAACACAAAGCCAGAGGTCAAGAAAACTTGGGTCTGGTCTTGACTGTGCCCCTAACTTGCTGCAAAGCTTTGGGCGGGGATCCCTTCCTTACTCTTCCTCATCTGTATGTTGGGAGTGATGTTGTCTCCTTACCGTATGGGGTTCCAGTAAGGAAAAAGGAACACAGTTGGAAGGAAGACAAAATTGTGTTATTTTTCCTTTCTGCCCCCTCCACCTTCCCCTATGTTGCAGAGATTCTCTTACCATCCATGATATCCTCAGGACCTTCCTTCTCTGACCTTCTCACTTTCAGGTTCTTTAACGAAACTTCCTCAAAAGCCAAAACTCAAGAGAAAGAGGATTAAGGAAGCTCAAGAAACTCCAGAGACCTGCCAATAAGAAGACCCGCTGGGACAGAAGGCCTGCTCACCTGGCTCACAGAGCACTAATGGGACTTGGACCTGTCAGCACCTGGGGGGAGGGGACCAATGAGGGAAAGAACAAAATCATTCTTATTGAAGGGATGCTCAGGTCTTGATTATGAATAAATGGGGTGGAAGATAAACATTACTAAGACAATTCTGTTTACTTGGCTAATAGCCATCTTTTTTCACTTTAAAAAAATTGTTTTAAAAACATTTGCCAACCAGGTGCAGTGGCCTGTAATCCCAACCACTAGGGAGGCTGAGGCAGAGGGATCACAAGTTTGAGGTCAGCCTCAGCAACTTAGTGAGGCCCTAAACAACCTAATGAGAACCTGTCTCAATTTTTTTAAAAAATGGCTGGAGATGTAGCTCAGTGGTAAAGCACCCATGGGTTCAATCCCCATACCAACACACACACACACACACACACACACACACACACAGAGTCCCATAGTCCCTGTGTCAAGGATCATCAGAGTCCAATGGGGATACAGACATGTGAGAAGACTCCACAGTGGGGTGGATGAGTGATAGGGGAGGGAACAAAGGAACTGATGAGTGTTTGCCCTGGGAGAACACAGGGGCGGTGGGGGGATGAGCTGGAGTCAGTCAGTGACAAGTCTGGCAGCCTGCTTAAATCAGCTAGATTTCATTTTGTGGATAACTTGAGGTGGGGTAGTGAGGGAGGTGTCAAGCAGTGGGATGAACTGATATGATTTCAGCCTTGGGAGATGCTATGGTGACTGTGAGCAAAGTGAACAGAAGTGATCGAGGCTGGTAACAGGAAGAAGCATCAGTTGTTTTAGCCATCAGTCAAAAATGGACAGCCTAGCTGGGAGTGGTGATACAAGTCTGTTATTCCCAGCCATTTGGGAGGCTGAGATAGGAGGATCACAAGTTCAAAGCCAAGCTCAGCAACTTAGAGATCCTGTCTCAAAAAATAAAAAGGACTGGGGGTGTGACTCAATGGTTAAGTACTCCTGGATTGAATCCCTGGTAACAAAAGGAAAAAATGGCAGCCTACCACCGTGTTTTGTTTTCTCCAGTGGGGTTCTACTCATGGTAAATGACAGACATTAAAAAAATCAGTTGCCAATATTGAAACTTGATTTTTTTCACATTAAGAACATCAGTGGTAGAACACTTGCCTAGCATGTGTGAGGCACTGGGTTCGATTTTCAGCACTGCATATAAATAAATAAAGGTCCATCGACAATTAAAAAAAATTAAATGTTAAAAAACCATCAAGCCAGGCATAGCCTGGCTTATAATCACAACTACTCAGGAAGCTGAGGTCTCCCTAAGTTGCTGCTGAGGCTGGCTTTGAATTTGCAATCTTCCTGCCTCAGCCTCCCAAATTGCAGATATTACAGGCATGTTACCTGACAGTTTTTACAGAGCAGAGAGAACTTAGGTGAGAAGGCAAGCAAGCGGGAAGGTGACCATGATGATTAGAGACTCCTGGATGGTGTTTTTTTGTTTTGTTTTGTTTTTGTACCAGGAATTGAACTCAGGGGTGCTTAGCCACCGAGCCAAATCCCAATCCTTTTTAATTTTTTATTTAGAGATAGGGCCTTGCTAAGTTGCGGAGGCTGGCTTTGAACTTGTGATCCTTCTGCCTCAGCCTCCCGAGCCACTGGGATTGCAGGTGTGTGCAACTGCGCCCCCAGTACCCCCAGCCATCCTGGATGTTTTCCACTTGTGAGAGATCTCACTAAATCCTAGGGACAAACTGCTTTGGGAATTAGATTGACAGATGTCCCCCTCATGCAAGGCAGCACTGCCACCTAGAGGAACTATGGGACAGTACAACCTTCTTGCTCCAATCAGGGCTGGAAGGGTGTGTAAAAAAAGATGAAGATCAAGAGAATGGGGAAGAGTCTAGGGGCCTGAAGGCAAAATGGGCAACAGGTGAAGCTGGGTTTGGAGGCCTCTTAGTTCTTTCCTCAAATTCAATAGGAGGTTAGAATTTCCAGAAAAGTAGCCCACACGTTGATGCTCTGCTGAAAACCCTCCAACAGCTCATTTCACCCAAAATAAAAAAGGCATTGCAAGGGCCTAGTAGGCCCTCTAAGATCTATGCCCACTGTCCGTCCACTCTGCCACCTGTCCATCTTCATCCTGCTTTTCTCCTACTTGTCAAGCACACCACTGTGTTAGCTTTCTGTCACTGTGATAAGATTCCTGAAATAATCAACTTATAAGGAAAAAAAAAACTTATTTTGGCTCCAGGCATCCATGGTTTCAGCCCATGGTCTGTTGGCCCTGCTGCTTTCGGGGTTGTGGCAAAGCAGACATAATGGCAGAGAGCATCTCGTGCAGCAAGAATCCTCATGGCATCTGGAAAGCTGAAGAGCGGAAGAGGAGCAGCTGGAGTTCTAATATTCTCTTCAAGGGCACACCCCAATGACCTAAGACCTGCAACGGGGGACATTAAAGATCCAAACCCAAGCTCCAATGTCCCAGGGACTTTTCACTGGCCGTTTCCTCTGAGAGAAATGCTCTTCCTGAAGTATCCACTTGGCTAACCCCTGCAGGTCCTTCAAATCTTGGTTCAAATGTGTTTTCATCAGCTTTTTCGCTGCTGTGACTATAAGACCGGACCAGAACAACTGTCAAGGAGGAAAGGTTTATTTAGGGGCTCACAGTTTCAGAGGTCTTAGTCCATAAAAGACCAGCTCCATTCCTCAGGGTTCTAGGTGGGGCAGGATGTCATGGTGGAAGAGAGTGGCAGAAGGAAGCTGCTCACGTGATGATCAGAAAGCAGACAGAGAATCCACTCACCAGACACAAAATATATACCCCAAAGGCACGCCCCCACTGAACCACCTCCTCCCGCCACAGCTTATCTGCCTCTAGTTACCACTGATTAGGTCAAGGCTATAACCCAACCATTTCTTCTCCAAACCTCGCATTGTCTCACTTGTGAGCTATTAGGGGATACCCAAAACATCCAAACCATAACACAGTGTCACCTCTTTAATGTGACCTAGCTTGTCCACCTGTTTTAAGTTGCAAGCCTCATACTCTGAATACCCCGTCCTCTGATTTTGTTTTCCTAAAGCACTTAACCCCACAAATATTATGTAATTTATTCAATGATTGTATTTCTTATTTATTGACTGTCTCCATTTCTTAAAAGGTTAAGTTTTACAAGGGCAGAGATTTTTATTTGGGGTCTTGTTGATTGCTATATCACCAGCAGTTACAGTAGTATCCAGCACCTAGTAGTTACTTAACCAATTTTTATTGAATAAATGAATGCACCAAAGCAGGGCATTTTATCCAACCCCTTTTTCAGAGGGGAAAATAGAGACCCAAAGAGAGAGGTGACTTCTCCAAGGTTCTACAGATCTGTAAGAACTAGTACTAGAACTCAATTCTGATGAACCCCCGCACTACCACCCCAGGCCACTCTGCTCCCCATTCACCAACGACATATGTTCCACCTACTCTCAGCCAACATTAATTTTTCACAGAATATAAATAACCCCCAAAACTAAGTGTATGGCTAGATGTGGTGGTGCCCACCTGTAATTCCAGCAACGTGGGAGGCTGAGGCAGGCCAACCTCACCAACTTAGCAAGGTCCTCAGAAACTTAGTGAGACCCTCTGTCAAAATAAAAAATAGGCTGAGGATGTAGCCCAGTGGTTAAGCACCCCAGATTCCAATCTTCTGATACCCAAATAAAAGAAAAAAGAAAAAAAAAGGTCTGGAGATGCTATGTGATTTAGTGGTAAAGATCCCCTGGGTTCAATTCCCTGCAGCCCCCCAACCAAAAAAAAAAAAGAAAGAAGAAAAAGACTAAATGATTAAATGTATTACTTCTTTTAGAATCATTTATATTTTCTTACTTAAGGTATCTACCCAAAGTATGATTTTCTAATGGTAGACTTTGAGATGCTAGAAAAAGGTGGTTGGGGGAGACTATGTGGAAGTGGGGAGGTTGGTGGAAATCCCCACATCACACCTGGCCTGTGCTGCCTTATAGGTTAGGCTCAACCTAGAGAAATGCCCAAAAGCTAGACCAAGTAGCCCTCCAAGAGGATCCCTTTCCTACAGCATAAGTGTTCCTGTCCCTAAAGTCAGTTTTTTTCTTTTGTTGTTGTTGTTGTTTTGTATTTATTTATTTATTTGGCCCTGGGGATTGAACCCAGGGCACTTAACCACTGAGCCACATCCTCACCTTTTTTAATATTTTATTTAGAGACAGGGTCTCGCTGAGTTGCTTAGGGCCATGCTAAATTGCTTTGAACTTGCAATCCTCCTTTCTCAGCCTCCTGAGCCACTGGGATTACAGGTGTGCACCACCACACCTGGCTGGGTTTGTTTGTTTGTTTGTTTGTTTGTTTTTAAAATATTTATTTTTTTTTTTAGTTGTAGTTGGACACAATACCTCTATTCCATTCATTTATCTTTATGTGGTGCTGAGGATCGAACCCAGGGCCCCGTGCATGCTAGGCGAGCGCTCTACTGCTAAGCCACAATCCCAGCCCCTGTTTGTTTTTGTTAATTTTTTTTTTAGTTGTTGATAGGTCTTTATTATTTATTTATTTATATGTGGTGCTGAGAATTAAATTTAGTACCTCACACATGCCAAGCAAGTATACTACTGCTG
>NW_025999880.1:2085361-2094942 GCF_001458135.2 Marmota marmota marmota
TTTTTTTTTTTTTTTTTTGTACCAGAGATTGAACTCAGGGGCATTCAACCACTGAGCCACATCCCCGGCCCTATTTTGTATTTTATTTAGAGACAGGGTCTCACTGAGTTGCTTAGCACCTTGCTTTTGCTGAGGCTGGCTTTGAACTGGTAATCCTCCTGCCTCAGCCTCCTGAGCCTCTGGGATTACATGCATGCACTACTGCACTCGGCTATGGAGAGATCTATTTTTAAAAGAGAAAGAAAGAAAAATTCAGAGATCAGAAGAAACTTTTGAGATCAAATGAGATGAAGACTGTGTTTGCACCTTAATTAGAACAATTATACAAAAACATTTATTAATCATTTTGGGAAATTTGAACACAGTCTGGTTATTTAATAATAGAAAGGAATAATTGTTAATATTTTAGGGGGGGTGATAGCATTCTGGTTATATATTTTTAAATTTCTTTGTGTTTTAGAGATAAACAGTGAAATATTTGTGGGCAAAATAATATGTTGAGTGGAATTTGATTCAAAACAATACAGTGTTCAGTGGCAGGGGCAAGGCATGATTAGACAAGGGAATGGTCATAAGATTGGCCATGTATTTATAAACTGGATGAGGAATTCAAGAAGAGATCACTATTCTAGTCTATCTGATTTTATGTCTGTTTGAAATTTTCTATAATAGAAACTTTCAAAGCATTAGTCAAGCCATTGCCTCACTCTTACTTCTAAAAGAGCCATAATCCTCCTGGTTTAAAACAGAATCTTCAGTCCTAATGTTTGACCTTGAAGTTTACCCCAACATAGACCTTTCCCCTCGGAATTTTTTTTGTGTTCTTTTCTTGCAGTACTGAGAATTGACTCCAGGGACACTTTACCACTGAGCTTTACCCAGATCTTTTAGTTTTGAGACAAGGTCTTTCTAAGTTGCCAGGGCTGGCCTCAAATTTGCAACACAGGATCTTTTTCTGTAAGTCAGGAGGGATAAAAGGTAAGACTGGAGTCCAAATCATGGCTTGACCTTCAGATAACTTACACATTCCCAGAGAACTGTGACAGGTGTATCAGAGCCATGGGAAGAGCTCTGGAGTTGGGAAATGGTCATGGAGCAGACAGGATTGGTACAGGAGCATCACTTATAAGCAGGAGCCTCCTGTTCAGAGAGACACTATGAAAAGTCAACCAATCAGACCTGAAATGCTCACCTCCTGACCAACATAAACAATGCAAATTAAAAGAATGAGATTCTGGGGCTAGGTTTGTAGCTCAGTAATAGAGCGCTTACCTAGAACATGTGAGGCCCTGGGTTTGATCCTTAGCACCATATAAAAATAAATAAATAAAATAAAGGTATTGGGCCCATCTATGACTTAAAAAAAAGATTAATAAATGAGATTCTACTTTAATACACTGGCAGTGGAAAAAGAAATCACGAAGTCCAGTGTTCATATGGGTATGGAAAAATAAGAGCTCTGATCACTATGCTACAATCTGAATGGAAATGGTGACAAGCTGGCAGCACGTGTGAAAATCTAGAGTTGACCAGGAATTTATGATAAGAATCAGAGGTGGGCACAGAACTTTAGAGTCAAGAATAGTCATCAGAGAGGTGTTTACAGTAGGGAAAAATGGGGTGGGGGAAGAAAAGAAAATCACGGTGTGTGATTTCCTGGGGCAAGTCATGAAAACCATCTCTGTGTTGAATCACTCCTCCTGGGGGAAGTCAGTTGCCACAGCTTGGAAACACATAGCAGCCCCATGGAGAGGAACTGGGACCTTCTGCTGACAGCCTGTGAATGAGCCCATGCCTGCCTCTCTGGATGTCATCTTCATGCAGCCTCGCTGCCTTCCTGCACCAGAACTACCCAGCTAAATTCTAGATCCGCAGGAGTTGTTAATAAATGTTTGTTTAAATCATTAAGTTCTGGGGTAATTTGTTATGCAGCAACAGAGGGTGCGTTAAATAGGTATCCCATCAGCACAGTGGCATGTATGTAGTTATTAAAAAATAACATTTTTCATATATATTTAATAGTGTGGGGAAATGGTCATGGGTTCGATCCTCAGCACCACATAAAAATAAAATGAAGATGTTGTGTCCACCAAAAACTAAAAAATAAATATTAAAAAATTCTCTCTCTCTCTCTCTTTAAAAAAAAAGATACAGAATATGTTACCTTGTTCTTCTTTACTTCTTTTTTTAAACAAATATAAAAATTAATTTTAATATATTTCCACATAACTCAATGGATTACCAACATAATTTGCAAAGAAAATAATTATTAATAAGATATCTCATGTTCATTTTCTTTGTCCTAGTAATTCTTTGGGATCTTATGTCTATTTGACACATAGCCCACCTCAGTTCAGACTAACACATTTCAAATACTCAGTAGCCTCTTGTAACCAAATTGGCTCCTTTCTCCATCTTTCCAAACTTTTGGTGAGGCATATACTGTAGGCTACATGATAAGTCCCCTTGTTACGTAGTTTCTTGTTGAGTTCCATCAGAAAGGGACACCAAAGAGATGAACTTAGAATATACAAGAGTAGAGCAAGGTGTTTTATTCCTCCCTATAAGACTCTATTAGACTGTGAGTTGGTTTCTACATGCTTTTGGTGGGAATAACTTCAATTAGGTCACCTTCTCCTGCAAGTTTTTCATAATGGCTCTCTCTTACTTCACCTCCTACCTCTCCAAGTTTACGGAAGGAAAGGTGCTTCACAAAATTTGTTAGTTTCCCTCAACCTTGCCCTTACCTTTATTGTTTAATACCTTATTAAACAATTTTTACTCTGATATATCTTTTCATCCTTGAATCTTGAATAATAGATTTTAAATTATAAAATATACCTCTTCTCATATCACAGGAAATATATATACACATACCAGATTAATTATATATTAAAATATAACATAAAATGATAAAACATTTAAAGAACATATTTGTATAACTTTGTGAATAGAAATAGAAAAAAATACAAAATAAACAAAAAACTGAAAAATTAGACGATATTGTAGTTAAAATTTTTATGTGTTAAAATTTATCAAAAAAGAGTTGAAAGAGACATAAATTGTATTACAGGTCATTTTTGTTTATTTATTTTTTTAATTTAAAAAATTTTTTTAAACTTTATTCATTCATTAATTTCTTTTTTTATTTTTTAGTTTTCGGCGGACACAACATCTTTCTTTGTATGTGGTGCTGAGGATCGAACCTGGGCCGCACGCGAGCGCGCTACCACTTGAGCCACATTCTCCAGCCCCTCTTTTTTTTTTTTTTTTATTTTTTTAAGAGAGAGAGAATTTTTTAATATCTATTTTTTTAGTTTTCAGTGGACACAACATCTTTATTTTATTTTTATGTGGTGCTGAGGATCGGACCCAGCACCCGGCACATGCCAGGCGAGTGCGCTACCGCTTGAGCCACATCCCACGCCCTCATTCATTTATTTATTTATTATTTGTATGTGGTGCTGAGGAAGGAACGCAGGGCCTTGTGCGTGGGAGGCGAGCGCTCTACCGCTGAACCACAACCCAGCCCCTTTTTTGTTTATTTTTGATATTAAGCTTGACTTGATTTCTCCTTTGGTTGGCTTTTGTAGTTCTTTCCTTTGCAGATTTCATTGTTCTACCTTGTTTTTCATTTCCTCCTCAATGGAATATTTTGCCAAGAATGTTCTGTAGTGCAGGATTTCTTGCTGTAAATTCTGTTAGCTCTTGTTTATCGTGGAAGATTTTTATTTCATCATCAGATTTGAAGCTTAATTTTGCTGGATATTAGATTCTTGGTTTGCATCCATTATCTTTTTGAGCTTCCAGGATGTTGTTCCAGGATCTCCTAGCTTTGAGTGTCTGGGTTGAAAAATCTACTGAAATCCAAATTGGTCTTCCCTTATAGGTCATCTGATTTTTCTCTGTTGTGGCCTTTAAAATTCTATCCTTATTCTGTATGCCAGGCATTTTCATTATGTGTCTTGATGTAGATCTATTGTAATGTTGTACATTTGGTGTTCTATAGGCCTCTTGTATTTGATTTTCCAGTTCATTCTTCATGCTTGGGAAATTTTCTGCTATTATTTCATTAAAGAGATTGTGCATTCCTTTGGTTTAAATCTCTGAACCTTCCTCTATCCCAATAAATCTTAAATTTGGTCTTTTGATGGTATTCCACAATTCTTGGATATTCTGTTCATGATTTCTTACTATCTTCACTGTGTGGTCAACTTTATTTTCAAGATTGTGTATTTTGTCTTCACTATCTGAGGTCCTGACTTCCAAGTGATCTAGTCTATTGGTGATGCTAGCTATCTATTGAGTTTCTTAATTGGCTTATTGTTTCTTTCATTTCAAGGATTTCTGTTTATTTGTTTGTTTCTAGTATCTCTATCTCTTTCTTGAAGTGATCTCTTGCAACTTGTATTTGCTCTCTTATCTCTTTGTTGGTGTGATCGATGGTTGCCTGAATTTGTTCTCTTGTCTCTTTGTTGGAGTGATCAATTTTTGCCTGTATCTGCTCACTTAGGTCATTCTTTAATTCCCAAATCATTTTAGTTATGTATATTCTGAACTCCTTCTCTGACGTTTCACCTACTGTGCTATCTATGGATTCTATTGTTGTAGTATCTTGGTTTGTTGGGGGCACTTTCCTCCCTTGTTTTTTTCATGATGTTTATGAGTCTTCCTCTCTTGCAGTGTAGATCCAAAGTATGACAGCTTCTGCCTTATTGTCTTATAGTGTCCCTGTAGGTTACCAATACCTCACTTTTAAGGGAGAGATCAATATTACAGCAGTCACTGTACCCAACGTGCAACTATATATCAGTTAGCTTCTGTTTTTATATTTACAGTTTTGTCATTATAATCAGAAATCATGAGTTCGGTTATCTTCTACTTTATAGTCAATAGGTTTGTGAAATGGTTTACAGTAGAATGGGGGTCTGGGGAGTTGGCTGAGATGTTTATGAGGTAGGATGTGAGAATATGGAGGTATTGGATTATATGACAAGTGAGAGGGTAATCATAATAAGTTGGCTGTTAGTAGGAGAAACAAGAGATAGGCAACCCCATGCAAGACTCTCTTTTACCTCAGTAACAGGATAATTGTTAGCACCCCTAGTAGAGAAACCTCTGGTGCAGCCACGCCCACAGGGACCTTGGTGACTTCTTACCAAGTCCTTATTGTTATCCCTTGATAGAAGCGGAGATATCCCAGTTTTGTGGTCGTGGCAGCCTCAAGCCTATATGTACCCTGATGTTGGGCTGTGGAGCCATGCTTTGGTGAATAAGGAACCCCATTGTGGGGTGGCTCACCACATATCTCCTGGTGCAGGGCAGGAATGCTTTCCCTCCGGAGCTCATGTGACTTCTTTTAATATTATTTTATTTCATTATACACAAAGACACTTGTTGCCTCCCCACCCCCCAGTATAATTTCTCCCAGTGCAGAAAGGTAGCTTTCTAGGTTCAGGGCTGAGGGTCTGCAGCCAGAGAACTCAGTGGTATCTATAATACCTTTATGAGTGATCAGCTTGTCCTCCCAAAAATGTGGGTGTTTTCCTGCTAAGTGGCAGATCTGGGATTTTAGTCTAGTTCCAAATGTGTGCCCACATTCTGCCCATGTCCTGCGTGGGGGGCAGTGAGTAACTGTAAGAGGTGTGGGCTGGCTGAGAAATAAAAGCTACGAAAGTAATATTAAGAAATATCCTTACTGATACCGCTATAAATAAAGCATTATCCACTCTGGATAGACCTGGTGGGTCTGATCCTAACAAAGAGAAAAGCCAGCAAATGCTTTATTTATAGCGGTATCAGTAAGGAGCTTCTTCAGGAAAACAGGTTGTTTGGTGCTTGGCAGATCCTAGGGCTGTGAGCTAAGGCAGGGTACCAGTGTGATCTGGGCTTTCTTAAACCAGGGAATTTCACCAAGGAGTTCCCAGAAAAGCAGCTTCCCTACCTTAATGGCTCAAACAAAATCCATAGCTCATATATGGCTTTCAATACCCACAACCCTACTAGAGATGGTTCTGGGATGTCAAGCCAAAAGAAGTTAGGAAATGATGGAGGATATCCTTAGGGCAGAGGGATCCTTGGGAACATGGGGGAGCCTCAAACTTGAGTGGATCTGTCTATACTATCCTTCTGATCTGGGTGGTGCTAGTGATCTGTGAGCTCAAAGGCAAAATTTTTCTCAAGACTTCTACACTGAGATAATAAACAAGTTCTTTAGAAAAGAAGTCCACGTGTGGAATTTCAGTGTGTTTTAACTACGTGACTTTGATTTCCTAGGATTTCTCAGCATTTCATTCAGAGCTCTTTTAGAAAGTACAAGGGAACCATGAAGTGAAATGCAAAATTTGGTTGGAGTGGAAGAAGAAATTCTCCGTTTCTGTTTTAGACTATACCTGTAGCATCCAGCTCTCCCCTTCACACTCCTAACTCAGGACTCTGGGCCTGCTGCTATCAGTGGGCCATACTCCACATTCTCTGCACTTGACTTGGATTTTTACCTTAGTATAATTTGAGTTACTGAACTTTCCCAAACCTTAACTTCCTTTTGTCAGAGGAGGATAATGTCCCCCTCACAGGTTATTATGAGGATGAAGACAGCATCCACACACTACCAAACACAATACTTAGCACAGTTTTACTCCTATCTTCAGGAACTATCTGTTCAACATAAGAAAATTCATCAGCAAATACTCTGAGACCAACACATGAAAACTAAGCACTCTATTAACCTTTTTCTATTCAGGTGAAGACACTTTTTGTTCATTTTCAGAAGCTTCTCAAAAATGTATGGTTGGCTTTGTAGGCTGCTTCCTTCATCTTCTTATTTAGTCTTGCTAAATTGCTGAGGTTGGCCTCTAACTTGTGATCATCCTGCCTCAGACTTCTGAGTTGCTGGAATTATAGGCATGTATCACCATGTCCAGCTTCTTTCCTTTCTTAATAGCATTCATCACTAAGAAGTAACTTACGTGAAGTGACTTCCGTCATTAGGACCAACCTGCCAAAAGACAAGATCCACCTAATTTAATCTAATCCTTGACACACCTGACCTGAAACTAAAGAGCTTATCTCAACCCCATATATTGCCAAAACCCTGAGTAATGGCTATACTTCTTGGTACCAGCTGAGTCTTACAGATGCCATTCTGTAAGACTGTAATGCCATTTTGGCAGAAGGACTCATCTTATCTACATATGTACATCATTCTGTGTTTAGAGAAACTGAAGTTTTGAGTATACTTTTCCCTCATGCAAGAAAATAACACACATTTTCAATGTCTATAATGGGCCTAGTACTGATCTCAGCATTGCATTAATTTTAATTGACCTTCATAATTACCCAAGACAGGTCATGTATACCTCAGTTGACAGATGAGGAGCCAGATTCAGAAAAGGAATATTTGCCACAGGTTCCACTTATGATAAAAGGCACTTCTTCTGGACTCTGAAGCCCTCAATTTCATTGTAAATACCCTGCCTCCCTCTCTACAGCCTCCTTCTAATAAAAGCTACCTTTAGCTAGGTAAATCATATTTCTAAAAGCTGAATGCATTGATTTGAATGATCAAATAAGTACTAAATTCATTACAGTAAAAAAAAAAAAAGGTTGGGCTGGGGATAGAGCTCAGTTGGTAAAGTGCTTGCCTTGCATGCACAAGGACCTGGGTTAAAAAATCCCCCCCCCCCAAAAAAAAACAAAACCAAAAAAAACTAAAAGTCCTTTTTTATTAAAATCAACAAACAAATGAACAACTTTTTTAGGTGTAGATGAACCCAAAACTTTTATTTATTTACTTTTAGGTGGTGCTGAGGATCAAACCCAGTGCCTCACACATGCTAGGCAAGTGCTCTACCACTGAGCCCCAGCCCCAGCCCATATGTTTTGTTTTTGTGGTACTGGGGATTGAACCCAGGGCCTCTGACATGCTACAAAAATGGTTAAGTACGAGCTACTGCACCAGCCCATAAAGGTAGTTTTTTAATGACCAATTTCACTTTTTTCTCCCTCTTGTGTAAAGAGTTTTGATTTACTGATACCAATATAGCAGATGCAGAATATGGGTCCAGTAACTGTCGCAGCCAGTACCAGGAAGGAAAAATAAACTACATAAGCAGAAATGAGTTAAAAATAGCTTGATGTTAGGTTAAGAAATAATTTAAATGCAAAGCAACTTTGACAGTTTATATCAAAGCTCTAATTAAGAAATCACTCTAGAGATTTATCAGGGCACTGTCTGGAAGTGATCATAGTCCCCCCCACCCCGCCCCTCACCAAACTATATGTATTATTGGGTGTGGTTGTGTACAACTATAATCCCAGAGACTTGGGAGGCTGAGGCAGGAAGACTGCAAGTTCAAGGCCCGTCTCAGCAATTTAGTGAGACTCTGTTTCAAAAAACAAAACAAAACAAAAAACCCCCCAATGTTTTGGGATGTACTTCAATGGTAAATTACCCCACTAAGTTAAATCCCCAGTAATGGGGAAAAAAATTAAAAACCACTATCAAACTAAATGTATCATGACTGACTTAACTGTCTAAGCAAATTGGAAGCCATTTGTTGTCTTTTCATGAAACTGTGGTAGACACAAAATTTACTCCCTTATCCTGGTACCAGGGATTGAACTCAGGGGCACTCAACCAGTGAGCCACATCCCCAGCCCTATTTTGGATTTTGTATAGAGACAGGGTCTCACCGAGTTGCTTAGTGCCTCGCTCTTGCTGAGGCTGGCTTTGAACTTGCAATCTTGCCTCAGCCAGCAAGTGCTGGGATTATAGGCATGCACCATCACACCCAGCTGCCTTAGCCATCTTTAGGTGTACAATTCACTAGTATTAGTTATATTCACATTGTTAGGCAAACAATCTCCAGAACTTTCATCATGTAAAACAATATCCATTAAGTAATCATTCCCCATTTTCCTTCCCTGCCAGCTTCTACAACCACAATTCTTTCTGCTTCTATGGATTTGACTACTCTATAGACACCTCATGTAAGTGGAATCTTTAATGGTTTTTTTGTATTTGGTTCATTTAAAAAAATATTTATTTTTTAGTTGTAGTTGGACACAATACATTTATCGAATCTATTTATTTATTTTTTTAAAAAATGTTTATTTTTTAGTTGTAGTTGGACACAATACCTTTATTTCACTTATTTATTTTTATGTGATGCTGAGGATCGAACCCAGGGTCTCGTAACGTGCGAGGTGAGCGCTCTACTTCTGAGCCACAATCCCAGCCCGCATTTATTTATTTTTATGTGGTGCTGAGGATCATACCCAGGGCCACGTATGTGCCAGGTGAGCGCTCCACAACCTCAGCCCCTGGCTTATTTTAAAAAAATTTTTTTTAGTTGTAGATGGACACAGTATCTTTATTTATTTATTTTTATGTGGTACTAAGGATCGAACCCAGAGCCTCATTTGTGCAAGGCAAGGGCTCTATCACTGAGCTACAACCCCAGCTCACGTTTGTCTTTTTTTTTTTTGCTTAACATAATGTCCTTAAGATTGTAGCACATGTAAACATTTCTTTTAAAGGCTGAATTTCATTTTCAAGATACACCACATTATCTGTTTAT
>NW_025999880.1:2095794-2115003 GCF_001458135.2 Marmota marmota marmota
GTGGTCAAGCCCCACTTTGGGAGGGAGGGAGGGAGGGAGGGAGGAAGGAAGGAAGGAAGGAAGGAAGGAAGGAAGGAAGGAAAGAAGGAAGGAAGGAAATTTTGGGGAAGTCCTGGAGATTGACTCCAGGGCCTCACACATGCGAAGCATATGCTTTATCACTGAGCTACCCTGTCACCCTGTCTTGAATTTTACAACTATAAAATAAATGTGTTAAAGCATCCGGGTGTAGTTTGCTAACACATTTGGAACAGTATCTGTGACAGGGTAAACTCTATGCTCTTTGTTAAATGCACAAATCAGCAAAGTTTACAAGCTGGAAATAATTTTTATACTGCAAGTTATATCACTATATAGCAACTGGGTTAAACTTTTTGGTGGGCGGGTACTATGGATTGAATCCCAGGGTGCCTTACCACAGATCAACATCCCCAGGACACCCCCCCCCACTCCTTTTTGAGACAGTTTCTCTAAAATGCCAAGGCTGGCCTTGAATTTAGGATCCTTCTGCCTCAGCCTGCCAAGTTGTTGGGATTTTAGGCATATGCCACTGTACCCAGCTTGATATATATTTTTTTCTGTGCACTCATTCATTCTATCAATATCTACCTACACATAGTTTTCTAAACAAAAATAAAGTGATTCCACTTTTTACATCCCCCAGTACTGGGGACTGAACCCCTGGGTGCTCTACCACTGAGGTAAACCTTCAGCCTTTTTTATACTTTGAAACAAGGTCTGACTGAATTGATGAGGCTGGATTCAAATTTGCAACCCTCTTGTCTCAGCCTCCCAAACTGGATGGGATTATAGCCATGTGCAACTGCACTCAGCTTTTAGTAAAATGCTAAATTACTAAGAAATGGCAAGTCAAACTTTAAGGGAAAGCTCCCATTAGCCTTTGAGCTCACAGATGGATAAGACCTTACCTAGGAAATTGCATTCCATACAGAAGAGGAAACAGTTGTGTTTAGAGTTTCAAAGTAATGGGGGATGTAAAAAGAAAAAAAAAATTGAATTTAGTATTGCTGAAGCAGAATGAAGCTAGAGCTATTACAAACAAATGTGGGATTTTGTCTTAAGTTTTTTTTTGTGTGTGGGGCTGGTGATTGAACCCAGGGCCTTGTGCACGTAAGACAAGCACTCTACCAACTGAGGTATATCCCCAGGCCTAAAATATTTTCTTTATAATATCTTAAAATGTAGCTTCATTTCCACTGTCTCAGCGCTTATTAAAATTTATGTTGGGTTGGGCACTGTGGCGCACGCCTGTGATCCCAGTGGCTCAGAAGGCTGAGACAGGAGGATCACGAGTTCAAAGCCACTCTCAGCAATAGCAAGGTGCTAAGCAACTCAGTGAGACTCTCTGTCTCTAAATAAAACATAAAATAGGGCTGGGGATGTGGCTTAGTGGTTGAGGGCCCTAAATTCAATCCCCAGTACCAAAAAATAAATAAATAAATAAATAAAAATTATGTTTATTCATGGTGCTTTTTTTGGGGAGTGGGATCGGGTACCAGGGATTGAACTCAGAGGCACTATACCACTGAGCCACATCTCCAGCCCTACTTTGTCTTTTATTTAGAGACAGGGTCTCACTGAGTTGTTGAGCACCTTGCCACTGCTGAGGCTGGTTTTGAACTTGAGATCCTCTTGCCTCAGCCTCCTGAGCTGCTGGGATTACAGGTGGTACACGGCTCGTGGTGCTTTTTAAAGACCTAACTTGACCCTGTCTTTCATGTGAGGTGAAACACAAAGAGGTTTGTAATAATATAACACAATTCCTACAGTGCAGAGGAAGAGCTGTAACTGAAACTCCAAACTTAGGAGTTTTCTCCTTTTCCAGCAGAATTTTCCCAGGTCTCTTTATCTCCATCTTTAGGCTTTTAGAAGACTAGGGAAGAGTGATATGGTCACTTTCTTAAAGTCTAAAAAACTCGCTTCATTAGTCATTTTCAAAGTGACTTCATGAACACCATCTCCAGATGCTGTTACGAGTCTCTTCTGCTACACATCTTAATTTTCTTGAATATGAGTGCTTTTGTTCTAGTTCCATCTGTTTCTCACACAATGATCTGTAATAAAGTCTGCAAAATGTAAATAATCCTGAGTCCCAACCAAAAGCAATCACAACTAAATTGGAAACAGACTATGAATGCAGGAACACTATATTTATTAGGTCAATAATTCGTTTTTAGCAATACAAGTACAGAATATATCACAATGCTGGTTACAAACATACTTAGTATGATTTAATAATTACAAATAATGGTGGACACTACAAGTCAGTGAGAATGATATGAAAGGTCATTCTGACACAATGAACTGTCTTCAAAAATCTATTAACCTTAGTTATTTCTATAGAAATTACTGTGGCACTAGTAGTGGGGACTTTCATGTAAAGAATGTTAGTGATTTGTTTTTAATTGTTCATTAAGAGCTTTTTATTTTGAGGCTATTAAACTAAAATCCCCTGTTGCTTAATAAAGTATAAAAATAGTACTGACCTGGTAATATTTAATAAAATGTAGCATTCACTCACATCATAAAACTAAATTGAAAAGTTTTAGTTACCATGGCAACATATCTTTCCATAAAAGGAATATACAGAAATGAGTGATGTTACACAAATGGTACCTGCAACGGTTATTTAATGATCCAACACTTGACTGTGCACCACAAACCAAGTTTTCTAGATATCTATATATAGCATATATATATTTAATCTTAAATTTTACTTTTGAAAAACATGTGCACTTCAACAAACTCACTAAGGCCACTCATGCTATAGATACCTAGGATTGCAATTAAGAATAGTATTATTTAATAAGTCCTAAAGCACACTCCTTCAGATCAACAGGGTAAAACCAGCTTTCCACCTAAAACATTCCTGAGATTCGTGGACAAAAGAATTACAAGTGTTCAAATTGGAATTTAATCCAAATATCATATTAAAAAAATGTCTTGGTAACTTGAAGTCCTCCAAAGTCAAGAGGTGAAATATGCATTAATTTTTAAAGCAAAAATAAAATTCTTAAAAAAAATTCTTTGAAGTATTTTTCCAGTAGTAACTTTGCCATTCAGAAAAAGAAGTCTGGAAACAACAAGGCTACAAATCCTGGGAAAAAACGTAAAAATAAGTGCTAATTAACAATGCCTGCTCTTAGCAAATCATTTTTTTTAAGTTTGTAGTTTTGGCCAAAAGCTTCAATCATGTTTTCGGCATGTTTACCGATCAGCTTTCCGTCTGCACTATAAAGAGAATGCCAAATGGCATTCTGATTATTTCTAAGATTGCAGCCATTGTACTTAAAAATGGGGGTTTTGCTGTGTTGCCCGTGGTGGCCTGGAACTTGTGAGCTCAAGTGATCTTCCCACCCACCCCAGCCTCCCAAATAGCTGGGACTATAGGCATGCACCACTACATGTGACTTTCTGTACTTAATTTTTGCAAGATTGTGAAATCCTACAGTTTATGAACAAAGGTCTCTTGTTAAATCCTTTGTTTTCGAAATGCAACAATATTTGGGCAGGGGTTACTACAAAGCAATAGTGAGTGCATTCTTAACTAAAGAACAGATTTGATAGTAGTAAAGGTCCTTATTCTTTGGGCAAAGTCCGTTTTGGGGACCCATAAATATTATGCTCTAAAAAACTGAATAGGCTCTATTAAACTGACGTTGAAAGTGAGTGACCACCTGTATGGCATGTGTGTGAGAGCTTCCTGATGCCCTCAATTTGAGTAGCACCAATCTTTTTGGGTAGAACTCAGGAAATGATGAGACCAAAGGCCCTTATTTAACATTACTTCATTAAGCTTCCAGAAAAATATTTAAGTTGGCCAAGGCTTCCTTACACTGGACCCCATTATATGTAAAATAGTTTAGTTATTGTGGGTATAATTTTATTACTTTTAGTTTTATTTTTTAATGTCATAAATCATGGTGGCATTCATTTCTCAAATTTGCCCTCAACATCTTTTCTAAAGGGATAAATCCTATACTTAAAAATTATTAGGATATTATTATTCATCAGAATCAGAATAATGCAATTATTAAGTCATATCACTAACAAAACAGCTAGAGTGTATGTTTTATAAACACTTATAGACTTAAAGAAAACTACATTAAATTAGCGGTAAAAAGGAAAAACTGCCAATAATGACATGGGGTAGGGGATGACACTGGCTGCCAGCTGACATTATCACCCTGTGATCCAAGTCTTCTAAATATTGTGTCACTTTATCACTGAGTGTGAGCTAAGTTGAATTCAAACTGAGTTAGGGAAGATAAGGCTTTAAAGTCTTTTGCTTGATTTTATCCTAGGAAATGTTGTATGTGCACAAACCCTCCTGCCCCCCACCAAAAAAACAAAAAACAAAAAGACAAAAAAGAAAAAACAAAACAAAAAAAGAAAAAAAAAAAAAAAAAAAAACTTCATGTGGAAACATAAGTTTCAAAATATTTATTGAAAAACAATTTACCACAACATTCCTATACCAGAAATATACCATAGGACTCTAATAACCAATAAAAGTATACAAAGCCTATCCTGAAAATATCTTTGGAGGTATTAAATATATAGGTCCATGAGGACAGAGCTGAGTAACTTAAAATGTTAGTCCTTGGTCACACAGACTATTTAGTAATTAATAAAGGGTGACTCTTGGCATCAGACTGCAATTAACTGGGAGGGGGACCAGATTCATAAACTGCAGGCATGCCAATTTATTCTTTCCAGAATTTAAAGAGAATAATTTGAGGAAAAAAAATCCAGATTTCTAAATCATAAAGTTATCATCTTAGGGATCTGGGCTTGCTTATCTCTTCAGGTATACCTCTGAATAATTTAAATGCACTGGCTCATAACTAACAAAAATGCAAATAGCGGTTTCAAACAAGGTTAAAGTTGGGAAGTTAAAAAAAAATATTTAAAATTAAATCACCAATTAGTTTTTCTGTACTCTATGTGAATTTAGAATTTACTCTCACCCAACATGCATGTTAAGAGAAAAACCAAAATTCAATACACACTCACTCACGCACAGACTACTCCAAGCATTAGCTTGGAATAACATCTCTAATGGCCAAGTCATGAACCCCTGAAAATAGGGGAGAAACCCAGATTCTTAACTGTAGAGGCACCAGATGGGCCACTATAATAAGAATTGAGGTAATAGCAAAAGACCTTTGTTTCTTGGTTTGCTACATGTCATAACTTCTCAAATTTGAACATTACCTCAACATTAAATAACCCAACTGACTTAATTTAAAAAATAAGAACAAGAAGAACAAAAAGATGAAAAAGAAAATTAGAACCCAATAAATGGAAAGACAGATTGGTGGGCATTCATTTTCCATTATCCCCACAGATAACACAGTAACCTAAAATTTCCACCTGGACATGAGCTATTTCACGACTCTTAGCCAAAACATTTGTTTATTGTGTTGATTATTAGAGTAAATTTTAAATAATGGTGGTAGTTGCAGCAGGCATTATAGACTTGCTTATGGCATTGCCATCTATGTACCTTGACTAAAGACGTGCCACTAAAAATTACCAAATTTCCCTAGTTCGGTATCTATTATATGAATGTAGTTTGTGCATTATCATTTTCCCTTATAGAGCTAAATGAAATCATTCTATTGATAAAAGTATATGCAGGGGCTAAAATAATAATCTAAAGCCTCTGGTCCAAATAACCACCTTTTCTATTAGGATGGTCCTTTTTAGATCCTCCTGGTCCTGTTAGCAAACGCTGTTAGAGCATCTTGCATTGTTGTACCAAAAACAAACAAACAAACAAACAAAAAAAAGAGTTAAAACTGCTGGTCTATCATACTTTCTATTACTTACAGATCAACACTGGTCCAGTTCAGATGAATCTGACAGTCCTTCTCTTATAGTTCTAGAGTGGTTGTATCCACTTCTCTGGGAAAGGTAGCCAAATCTAAAGTCAGGATGTCCCTCTTTTATTAGTACTTGTGTTAACTTTTCTATACTGCATATAAAGATTTTCCCCGTAAAATTTCTTTACAGTACAGTATTGAATACCTCCACATGGAAGAATTTTATGTTAAAAAGTTGTTAAGATCATCCTTACATAATAAGAATGCAACTCTTTTAAACTCTTAAATAGTTTTATTTAGGGGTTCTTTTTTTTTTTTTTTCTTTCAGGCTTTCTGTAAAACGAATTATTTTTTAAAAAGAAAGAAAAAAAAAAGGGGGGGGTTTTCTGTTGTTTGTTCTACTAGGTTGAGAATGTGGGCCAGACTACTTACACATGCGATACATGCTGAATATAACTGAATATATGCTTATTCTACGGACACTCTGCAAGATAGGGATTACCCAAAATAGGGCTTTCAATGGACTGGACCAGTGTTTCAATGCAAATTCCAGCCCCCCAAAACAACATGGTTTTGATTTCACAGTATGAATTCCCTGGAATCTGGGAAAAGATAATTGGTTAACTGAGGTCCTCCCTCAGCAACTTGGTCCCTCAATATTCTGAGAAATCAGGAAGGACTGCACCACTTCTTCAGTGGACTGGGGGCTGGTGTTAACGTCTTCAAGAGCATCGGTCACTGAATACTGCCGATCTCGCAACCGGTTCCAGTTAGACAGAACATTGTGATATTCGAACACTTTCTCATAATTTCCAATGGAGTTGTAAAGTTTAATGAGACCTCGGTAATCATATTCTAGTCCACTGTAGCCTTCACCAAAAAGTTTCTTCCCTGAAAATAAAAATAAATAAGTAAAGGAAAGTTCTAATAACGAAATGAAAGTCTTTCAACACAAACTAAGTTTAATTATTTAAATAGACTGGCTTGGTTTTATTCCCCTAAAAGGAATAGATACAATTCTTATATCACTGCCAGGCAAGCGGCACATCCCTGTAATCCTAGCTACTCAGGAGGCTGAGGCAGGAGGACTGCAAGTTCAAGGTCATTCCAGCAACTCAAGTGAGACCCTGTCTCTATTTAAAAAATAGAAAGGTCTGGGAATATATTTCAGTCCTCGGTTTGCCCCCCATCCAAGACCCCCCAAAAAATTCAGTTCAGAACATTCTTCTATCACCACCTCGGAACCATTTCCACCCATGTGCTATCTGAACTTTGAAGGACTGAATTTCTAAAGAAATCTCAAAGAAGAATGGCAGCATTTCCAACAACAAAAAAACACACATACATAAGGCTATGCACAACAACAGTGACTGTTCTGGCAAAATATAGAAACAAATGAAAATATTTAGAATAGTTCAATTGTGGTATGATCACTTAATTGGCGTAATGTTAAGCTATAATCCAAGAAGGAAAGTTTCAGCACTCAATGAGCTCATATGCAGGGATTTGTAGGGTATGCTAAGTTAAAGAAAAAAAGTCAAAAAATAGTATCTATGTAGTATGCTATATGTTTGTGTAGGAAAATAAGAAAGTACATATTTATCTTTTATCTACATATCAGGAAGTTGGGAATGGATAGAAGAAATGAGGGAATATTACATGTCCCTGGACAAACCTTTCTGTATAGTTGTGATTTTAAGAACAGTAATACTTAATAAAATACGCAGGGAGGGGACAAATGTAATACAAAAATAAATGAATCTAATTGTTTTTCAAATTAATAACATACCCATATTGAAGAGGGAAGTGATAACTCCATCTGCATTTGAACATAGTATTCCGAAAATACACTACTTTCAGGTTAAAGACAAAGAAAACTGTAAACAATGATATTACTCTAAGTAGCAGGTTTGTTTTTTACAGGTGTATGTGTTACCAATTCTGAAACTACATGCATTTGGGGACTAAGCAAGTAAGTCAATATATGATGGCAAATGAGGGAGACATGTAAATATGAATACATGATTTATGACAAGGGGAAAAAGACAATCTTCTGAAGAAATGGTCTTGGGTCTATTGTATGTCCATATGGAAAAAAATGAAAAAAAAATTTTTTTAATTATTTTTTAAGATTGCTGTCTCATACTATAAAATAAAGGGCTTCTGTTCTTTAAAAGACACCCTTAGAAAAACAAGCAATAAAATGAGGGAAGATATTGGCAATATATGTAACCAACAAAAAGGGTTTGTTGTATCTATATTTAACTAAAGAAGTTCCATAAATTAGTAAGAAAATGACAAGACAATCAATATGGAAATAGGCAAGAGGTATAAAAGGCACTTCATAAGATGGCAACCATGGCATCTTATTTTGTAATACCTTGAATTGGAAACTATCCAAATCTTCCATATGTTCATTAACAGTGGAATGGACAATGACACACTAATCCAATAAAATATTACATTATATAACATGAAATTAACAAGTGAGAGTGAAATGACATAATACAGATATATTTTACAATTAAGGTTCATTAAAAGAAGTCACATGTAAAAATATCATATAACTCCATTTACATAAAGTTCAAAAAACAGGTGAAGAATCTGTTTTGTGACGTTAAAGAGAATAGAAGGGAGGTGTGGGAGAGATGGGGCAGTAACTGCACTAAGTCAAAAGCAATATTTTTACCTACACTTGACACTCTAATAAGAGTCACACCTCTTGCTATTGCTTCAATATCAAACAAGCACCATTAGCAAAGTATTCCAGATGATGTCCTGGTGGTATCTGGATATCCTCTGCAATTCAGTAATAGTATTTCCCTTTTACAACATATTAAAAGGCATGGTGACCCACTGGTCTTTGAATCAAATGACTAAAGGAAATTTAAAGGTAACATACCAATTGCTATAGATCGCAAATAAAGTTTCTCAGCATTTTCATACTGATTCATGTCATAATTATACAAAGAAGCCAGATGTCCCACTGAAAGGGCTACTTCATAATCTTCTTGACCAAGAAGTTGCTCTTTAATCTGAATTGCTTTAATGTGCATTTCTTCAGCTTCCTGTAAAATAATTATGTGAATTAATATACTTTACTTATGTCAGCAATTCTTACCCAATGAGCAAAATTCTTCTAAATGTCAAAGACAGTTTATGAAAAGTACCATAAAGTAATAAGATCAAAAAATACACCAAGCTATTCCAAGAGCTGCCAATGGAAAACATTCCTGGTTTTTGGAAACTGTGTACTGTACATAAGGTGATAACAGTGATTAGTTTCTAATGCCAAAAGTAAAATAGAAATAGAAAATTGTTAAGAAAAAATTAACAAGGCATTTAAAAATGAAATTTAGTTAATACATTCCAAGATTTAACAGGACCTTGTTAAGGAGGTGTTAATTCATACAAACATACACTTTGGGGGAATTTTGATAGTTTTTATCAGGCAAAAAGAACATCTTTTTAAAAAAAAATTTTAGGTGTATATAGATACAGTATCTTTATTTATCTATTTTTATGTGATGCCAAGGCTCAAACCCAGTACCTCACCAATGTGAGGCAAGCGCTCTGCCACTGAACCACAACCTCAGCCCAAAATTGAACGTTAAACTCATTCTTTCCTTCCTGTAAGCTCAAAATGGACAATATTAATACATTATAAGCCATAATTCTAAAAGGGATTCAAAATCAGAAATTTTATTGCTACAATTAAGAATATTTAATTATTAATGAGTAATTATACAATTACCTCTTGGTATTAATACCTGTTATTTCTTGCATATCAATCATGTGTCAGGCATTCTGCTATGAGCTGGACATACTTAAGTTAGCAAAGGATTATGTTTGAAGTCTTTTTAAAAAATTTATTTATATATGACAGCAGAATGCATTATAATTCTTATTACACATATAGAGCACAATTTTTCATATCTCTGGTTGTATACAAAGTATATTCACACCAATTTGTCTTCATACATGTACTTTGGATAATAATGATCATCACATTCCATCATCATTTATAACCTCAAGCCCCTTCCCTTCCTCTCCAACCCTTCTACCCTATCTAGAGTTCATCTATTCCTCCCATGCTCCCTCTCCCTATCTCACTATGAATCAGCCTCCTTATATCAAAGAAAACATTCGGCATTTGGTTATTTGGGATTGGCTAACTTCACTTAGCATTATCTTCTCTAACTCCATCCATTTACCTGCAATTATCATGTGTTTGAAGTCTTTCTGTAACAATCATATCAGACTTTTTGATTTGACCTGTTTCTTTTCCATGGTCCCAATTCTCTAATTTTATTTTAACGATTATGTTGTTTTATACTCACTGTTTGTTAAATTACTTTGTGAAATTAAGTAGAAATATAATGAATCTATGCTACATTATTTAAAATTACTGAACATTTATTATTTAAGGAGAGAAAAATATGAAATACGTTTCTACCTTAAATTTTCTCATTGACTGATAAAGTCTTCCAAGGTTACCATAGTGTTTTGCAGTCTGTACATTAAATTCCCCAAAAGCTTTTTTAGCTAGTTGAAGTGAAGACAGGTGCAAATCATGAGCTTCTTGAAGCAGCCTCTGTTCAGTTTCCTTATTATGACAGTCAATAGCAATCTCCTCTAAAATAAGTGCTGAATAGAAAGCAACAAATTAGTGTACTTCAAAATCATCTACTAAGCTAAAGGAACATCTAAATGAAAAACAAATAATAGTGATATTTATTGACTATATTTATATGTAATTATAATTTAGAACTGGTCAGGATCATAGGATTCCACTTCAACTGTACATTTTTGCAGAAATCATTCTATTTTAGATAGCATATTCAATTCAAATTTAAGAAAAACAATGGTATAACTCAAATTATTTTGCAGTATCAGTTTCTACTTTAATGGACTGTTTTACCTTACTGATGAGTGTGTGTATGTATTATTTTAAAGTTGTAGATAGGCACAATACTTTTATTTTATTTATACGGTGCTGAGGATGGAACTCAGTGCCTCATTATTCGAGACAAGCGCTCTACCACTGAACCACAACCCCAGCCCTTGGTAAATATATTTTTAAAGTAAATGTCAGGAAGAGGCAAACTTTTTAATCTTATGAAACTGTATCAAGGAGTACCTAAGCACTTTTGAAATTTTTGAAACCAGCCTTTATAAAACATGACCTTTAACCAAACACAACTAGAAGAACCAGCTTCTTCCTACTTTACTTGACCACAAAGTCAGGCCAGAAGATATTTTATTTTCAAAGCATTCAAAAATTTAAAATTCCATCTAAAATCTTGAAAAAAAATATGTACACACACACACACACACATACATAGAAAACACACACACACACACACACACACACACCTGTATCAATTTCATTTCTTGAAAAACTGTCTACACAAAGGTGGGTAAAAGATTTACCTCACTGTAGCAATATTGAACAACAAAATGTTAAAGATACAAAGGGTCAGTAACAGAGGTGAGGTTAAATACACTTCTGGAAAAAAGGGTAAATAGCAACATATATTCAAATGGAAAAACTTTCATAATGCATTAGGTGAAAAAAGCAGGTTATAAAACTAAAAGAAATACTTATTCACTTAATTATCTTATTTAAAGAAAAAAGCTGAAATAACATCCATCAAAATGTTGATTCAGAAATGGTAGGGTTTCAGGTAACTTTTCTTTTTTTTAAACTTGCTTTTAATTTTTGAAATTTTCATGTATTTGAGTAACTTAACTGTCAAGCTCAAGGAAGAAAAAGTCCAGTTCCAGAAACAAGGTAAAATTTATCCAAAATGCATGAAATCACCCTAACGATGACCAACATGTTAGCAAAATAAATGCATTAAATCAAAAATCTTTGGTGGGCTGGGTGCAGGTGGTATATCCCTATAATCCCAGAAACTCAGGAGGTAGAGGCAGGAAGATCCCAAGTTCAAAGCCAGTCTCAGCAATTAGTAAGACCCTGTCTCAAAAAAAAAAAAAAAAAAAGTAGTTCCTGAGGTATAATTTGCCTACCATGTTCAATCCCCCAATCCCTAGTACTTAAAAAATACCCTCCTCTATCCTCTATAAAGCTAAAGCTACAAAACCCATAAACCCATCTTCAGTATTTTACTCATGACTATGTAATCATTGTGTAACTCATTATTCTCATAAGAAATGCTTGTATTAATTTCTTGCAAGAAAGAAAGGAAGGAATAAAGAAAGGAGAGACAGGAAAAAGGCACCTTAATAATATTATATGAGAGAAGTGAACAATCTTTCACCAAGAACCACTGGAAACTGTGGAGTTGACAGAATTGGTTATTTTAGAAATACGGAGATACAGTCTAATTCTACTACCTCTGAGAAAATAAACACCCCTATTTTATGCCACACATTATCATTCTAAAATTATCTGAGACTGGATTACAAAGGGTACCTTTCACCCTCTTTGAAGAAGCCAAAAGAAGATGATCTTCAGGTAGGATGTGGGTAATGATACCAATAGCTCTTTCTGCATGAAATCTGCAATACAGATAAATAATAGTCTGGCATTTCTTTTTAGTTACAAATGATTTAAGCATTTAAAAAAAATCATGCTATAATACTGATAGAAAGTACTTATAAAACTATGGTAAATAATCAATTTTTTGTTTGTTTCACATTTTCAATCTATTGTGGACTAAGCTTTTAACTCTGTTACCCCTCCATCCACACAGGCCTACATGATTCCTAGCATGCAAAGCATAGTCTCACCCTTGCATGTGATTTACCCTCTCTCTGCAATGCTCTTCCCCTGAATATTCACATGGCTCACTCTCATTGAATAGGCCTTTCCAGAATAGACTACATAAATCTCCCTAAAAATAATCTACTATCATTCTCTAAACTCAGTCTTCTTTATTCTTTACAAAGTATTCTTATCTGACATGCTTGGTTACTTGTTTTATGTTCCATCTCACCAAATAAAAGGTAAGCTATTTGTCCATTTTATCTGCCAATTTTCAAACAACTCTAAGCCTCCTATCTCTATTTCTAGTAATTCTAAAATTTCTCAAACCTATCTTCAAATTCACTAATTATCTCTTTCTCGTAATTAAACCTGATGTTTAACCTGTTTACTGAGTTTTTTTTTTTTTTAATATTTATTTTTTAGGTGTAGATGGACACAACACAATGCCTTTATTTTTATGTGGTGCTAAGGATCGAACCCAGGTCCTGCTCGTGCTGCTCAGCTCTCTCCCACTGAGCCACAATCCCAGCCTTGTCTACTGAGTTTTAATGTTGATGATTATTTTCCATTTCTAGCTATTCATTTTATTTTTTTATAATAGGTCTTTTCCTTATGAAGATTTAATTTACATAACAAGTTATTCACCTATTTAAATAAATGTGTAACTCAGTGATTTTTAAAATATATTCCATTATACAGCCATCACCATAATCAATTTTAGAAATATTTTCATCACGTCAAAAGAAACCCAGGTCCATTAGTAGTCACTCCCCATTTCCCTCCAACTCCCAGCCTAAGTAACATTGATTTACTTTCTGTCTTTATGGATTTGCCTATTCTGGACATTTCATATAAATGGAATTATACAAGATGTGATCCTTTTTGACAAGCTTCTGTCACTTAGCACAAAATTTTCAAGGGGTCAACTGCGCTATAGTATCAGTTATTTTATTTTGAAATCTAAACTGAGTACTTGTAGTCCTAGTCTTCTGAAGGCTAAGGCAGAGTGGCTTAAGCCTGGGAGTCCCAAGCCAGCCTGGGCAACATAGCAAGACCCAACTTGGGGGAAAAAAGTAAACACAATCTTTATTTTCCCTCCAAAATATTACTGATTTTTTTTTTTTAATATTAAGATTGGCAAACTTTTTATTTTTTTTTTTGGTACTGGGGATTGAACCCAGGGGTGTTTACCCATTGAGCCACATCCCCAGCCCAGGGTTGGCAAACTTTTAAGGGGCCAGATAGTAAATATTTTAGGTTGTGTTGGCCACACATTCTTTGTCCTAACTATCTAACTCTGTTGTTGTGGTATGAAAGCATTCATAGAAAACAGATGAATAAATGAATGAGTAGGGCTACATTCCCGTAAATTTTGCCTGCAGGCCACAGTTTGCTAACCCATCTTATATCTTTAATCATTAGAGAATACATACTTCATAATATTTTGACTCAAGTTCAAAGGGTTCCAATCATTATGTTTGTTGACCCTCACTCATAGAAAAATGTTTCCTTATGTATTTTGTAATTTTTGATGGTGACTTCACTTTAGGTAGAGCTATATCTATGACATACTTGTAAGTGTTTTGGGTTTTCTCCCAGAAGATATCCCAAGAGAACTAGCAGCTTCACGGTGCTCTTCAATGTTTTTCTCAGTCTGTAGGTTCCTGAATACATAATCCCCAGGCTCCAAAGTGATATAATCTGTAGTCAATACATTCCTCTGTGGCACTCCTTTAGTTTACTGTGAGCCCAAGCTCAGATAATGTTTCCTTGTCATGTCTCTGCTGTGGGGTAATTTTTCCTTCCCATTTGTCCTTTTCTTGAGGTATACTCTTGTTTGTTTTTTTAAATATTTATTTTTTAGTTGTAGTTGTCAATACCTTTATTTTTTTTACATGGTGCTGAGGATTAAACCCGGGCCTCACACGTGCCACATGAGCGCTCTACCGCTGAGCCATAACCCTATGCCTGAGGATATACTCTTGATCCTGGCTTCATGTGAGGGTTTCATTTCTAACTCAACAGCCAGTTACAGAAATTTCTAAGCTTTCCTACCACCCCTAAATGGTTTACACCATAGTTTGTGCCATTGAATTTTTAATGTCCATTATTGATTAAGGATTTATCCTCATTCTTGCAAGCTCAGTTACACATTTTAAGAGATGACTGTAATATTTTATTCAATATTTCTGTGTGCTTTAAGCAAGATGTTTTTAGGTTATTAAAATGGTCTAATATTTAGCCACAGGCTGCTGTATTACTCAAAGAAAAATTATTTAAGAAAATAATCAAAAGATAAATCATTTTCTTTATAAAAATGTCTCAATATTAAACTATAGAGTCTAAATGAATAGCTTATAAATTGGTATGATTTTAAAATAACTTAAGAAACATTTTAGGCATCTTCTTAAAGCTCCGAGAGAGAAATTTAATCCATAAACTAAATTAAGTACTATTGTATTGGGGAAAAAAATAAAACAAACAAAAAATGGTATTTACTAATTTACTGAGAAGGAATGTGGAACTTACAGCGCATTGTCAAATTTTCCAGAGCTATACTGGTGAACATAAGAAGAATAAGCCAAGTCTTCATGTGCAGTTGCTACATGGATATTTTTGCCACCAAACACTGACTGTCGAATATCAAGGGCTGCCTGAAAAAGTAATAAAAATATTTAATAATATTGTCAGCCTTTAGAAAATACCACCTATCTTAAATTAAACATTTTAATATTTTATATACCCAATCTCATAAATTTAATTTCTAAAATATTAGTTTTTAAGCCTTCTATGTAATAGTAAATTAATGAGTGCTCTATAAAAGGAAGGCAGGGCTCAAAGAGTTTATTTTGAAATAGTGATTTATATACCATGAACAAACACAAGTCGGCAAGTCAATTTAGGGTGAAAAGAAAAAAGAACCATCAACATACCTGATAAATTGCAACAGACTGACAGATATTATCTACATTGAGTAAGTAGAACCCATAATCTAGCAGTGTATCAGAATATTTTGGGTGTTTGGATCCAAAATGATCCCTATAAAAAGATGAAAAACTATTAGTATATAATGGAGAGTAACAATTCAAAATGACATTTGTAAAAGACTTAAAAACAACATACTACAGGGACACAGCCACATCAATATTTATAGCAGCACAATTCACAATAGCTAAACAGTGGAACCAACACAGATGCCCTTCAGTGGATAAATGGATTAAAAAATGTGACATATATACACAATGGAATTTTACTCAGCAATAAAAGAGAACAAAATCATGGCATTTGCAGGTAAATGATGGCGCTAGAGAAGATAATGCTAAGTGAAGTTACCCAATCCCCAAAAAACAAATGCCGAATGTTTTCTCTGATATAAGGAGGCTGACTCATAGTGGGGTAGGGAGGAATTGATGAATTCTAGATAGGGCAGATGGGTGGGAGGGAAAGGAAGGGGGCAGGGGATCAGCAATAATGGTGGAATGTGATAGACAACATCATCCAAAGTACATGTATGAATACACGAATTGTTGTCAACATACTTTATATACAGCCAGAGAAATGAAAAATTGTGCAGTATACATGTAATAAAAATTATAATGCATTCTGCTGGCTTTTTAAAAGAAAAAAATCAATAAAAATAAATAAATAAAATGACATTTGAAATAACCACCACCTACCGTGCCAAATACACTGCATGTTTAATTAATTGTTCTGCCTTCTTAAATTCACGTTTTACTACACAAGCCTAAAGATGATAAAATGAAAAATTGTTACCTTTTAAACAGTTCATTAGTGTGCTAAAATAAATATAGTTTATATATTTTAGTTATAGTAGTAAGAAAAAAAATCTTCAAACAGAAAGATTCTATTTGTAATTTTTTTATTTCCAAGTTATTTATAAACTATTATAAACAGATCTGCATATAACCTAAAAAAAAACATAAAGTTTAAAATTTTTACAGCCATTTTCAGTGCAAAACCATGACAAAGTTTCCTAACAAAGTTGGTATAACTACCTTCCTTATTGTTAAAATAAAATAGTAGGAGGAGGGCTTACTGTAGTATTTTCTAAGGTACTTAGAAAGGTACCTTAAAGTACTAATCCCAGTTCTGGAGTGGCTTACAATGATCTTTCATAGTTTTCCTGTAATATATTTTTTCCTAAGTCTACAGCACCTGATATTCCAGGTGTTCTCCCATGTAAGTGCAACCTAGGCCCAAACCTCACCTTAAGATATCAGATGAGATGGGGAGTATTTAGGGTGGTATGCCTTAGACTCAACTAATAATTTTTAAATACACAGATTTTCAAGTTTTTCTATTATTTCTCAAAATATTTTCAACCATGAGGATTGTGAGTAGTTTTGAAACTCTAAATACCATTTGCATATAGGAATATAAATCTTACATATTTACTGTCTTTATGTTAACTGAATATTTGATGTTTTTACATAATTAAAAACATACTAAGATCCCTTTTATAATGCTGATGATAACCTGAATATTTATGCTGCCATTTACTTGCTCCAAAATAAGTGATTTAATATTTGCAAAAATATTGCGGTCTTCTAGGATCCATAATTTTGTAATATTTTTTTCCAATTGAATTTCCATAAGCCAAACTGATGAAAGTGGAATATTCAAATTTGAGAAACTTCTAGAAAGACTATATGCAAAAAAGTACATTAATGCTTTAAGGCTTCAGTGAACCAAAGCAGTAATTTTTACCCTCCCCCACCTTATGCATACTCGGTAAGTACTCTACCAATGAACTACATCCTCAGATTCCAATGCAATAATTTTTAAATGCTACTAAGTGGTGAAAGAATTAATGCATTTGTTTACAGAATAAGAAGAAACTACAGAAAGATTAAAAAAAAACAAACAAACCTATCTACCAGGTCAAGTATAGCAAGGTGTCTTGCTATGAGAGTGCAATATTAGAGTAAAACACTTAATACTAGGTCTTAAGGAGAAAAGTGATTATAGCCTATATAGTTTTGGCCTAAAGAATTCAGATTACTCCACAGATTTAAAAAAACCAAGAACTCAAATCAGAATAACCCCAAAAATACCATAATCTGTACTTCAGTGAACTGAAACAATTATTAAAACGAATTATATCACAATTTTCTTGAAAAAAGAAAAGTAATTAAAGTCCATGTAAGATAGTTTGGCTTAAATCCCAGGTTTCTAAAACCTGGCACAGAAACTTAGAATTTAGATCTTGGTAGTATATACAGTATACAATAACTAAGATGTTAAATAGTAAGTTAACTAAAACAAATTTAAATCCTGATAAATCCTATAATTCATTTAATAATTTTAACATGATATTCACCTTAGATGCTTGTCTCAAAACATCAACCACAACTTTAACTGGTAAGCCTGCTGTAATCTCTTTCATTGCTTCAATGCACCATTTGTATGCCTAAAAAACAAAAAATTTTTAGAAGAAAACAGAACAATTTGATAATTCAATTGACAGTACTTAACAAAATGATTGCAGATTTTTCCAATAAGCTATCAAGTACATAAATAACACACCAAATACTTACACTTAAAAAGTTTTGTGAGTCTTTATTTTCTTGAAAGTATGAATGTTACATTATTTTTACTCTTAATTATGTACAGGTTTTCTGAATCAGACCTTGCAGATATATGACATATGTTCAAGAAATGAGAGGCATGTGCTCTTTTGCCCAGAAGTCCTTATACATATTTCCTCTGCCTTAGAATACATTGTCTCTTCCTCTAACTCTTTAACACACCTAACTTGTCTTTCAGGTTTCAGTCCTAGTCTGTTTCTTGTATTTTATACTTCCCCTATTATAACACTTATTATTTTATATCCTGATCAGCCACGGTGGCATGCACCAGCCTTAGTAATTTCAAAAAGACCTGTCTCAAAATAAAGAGGGTTGGGGATATAATTCAGTGGTAAAGCTCCCATGGGTTCAATACCTAGTACCAGGGGAAAAAAACCTTAATTGCCTGTTTAGTTAAAATGCTTATGTTGTGCTAGCTATTGTTCATAAAGTGCCTGTACTTTATGTTATACATTCAATCGACAGAATAAGCAGTCCTTCTTGTTCTCTGCTCCAAGATTTTTAATATTCCAGATAGATGTCCTAAATAAACCATAGGGGGTCTTGAACAAAATGTAAGCATACTGTTAAGTGCAGCTGTAGTCATCCCAAGTATAAACAAAACAACAAACTTTTATTGTTACAAACCACTGTTATTTTGGGATTGATATTGACTCCAGACAGCCTACACTATTGTGACTAATAAGAATTTGGTGATAATTCATCACACTATATCCTCAAGATATGCACAGTTTCTTGAAGACAGCAATGAAAAGTTTATTTATAAAAGAATACACTGTCAAATTATCCAAGAAACAACAACAAACTTAAACATTCCTCATGAATGTGCTAAGAGCTGCAAAGATCAAGAGTAAGGCATCATTTAAACTACTAAACCCAAAGAAATAACTGTCAATTAAGTAGTAATGGCCTAAAAGGAAAGAAAATGGAAACTGGTAAATAAAAGGCACCTGAGTAAAGAATGGCACAATACAAACTACTCTATGTAAGAGGTAGGGGTGGGGGATGGGGGGGTGAG
>NW_025999880.1:2115028-2130169 GCF_001458135.2 Marmota marmota marmota
GGGGGATGGGGGGGTGAGGTGGGGGACATGACTACAGTGTTCTAGAAAGCAGTATGAGGGAAAAAAGAAAAGAAAGGAAATGATGAAAGAGGAAGCAGAGATGGCTGAGTTCCTATGCAAACATAAAAAGATGTTGGTGCATCTAAGAACTGTTGTTTTTTGTTTTTGTTTTTTAATTTTTTTTTAGTTGTCATTTTATTTATTTATATGTGGTGCCGAGAATCAAACCCAGTGCCTCACACATGCTAGGCAAGCGCTCTACCACTGAGCTACAACCCCAGCTCAGCATCTAAGAACTTTTAAAGACAGGTATTACTTAATATCTATTGTTAACCTCACTCTCATTTTCCATGAAGTCAAGTATCTGCACAAAGATCTTCTGTGAATGGAGCTGTTTTCTGGTGTGTAAGAATTAGAAAAAGGGGCCAAGCCCTACATCTAAGTTGATAAACAATTATGCATCACTCATTGCACATAAGGGGCAATAAAACAATCCACCCACAGAACAAATTTAGCAGACACAGGATCTCAACATCAAAAAATTACACATACACTTATTTCCTGAAAAACTATAGGCACACTGATATGGATTTTAGATTTTTACATGTCAGTCTTAAGTATTCTTACATAAATATTAAAAAGGCACAAACATCCTTTTTCAACTATTCTATAATTTTCTGGTATCACTGCTAATTGTAATTTCCCTTTAAATATGGCATATATACTTGGAATAGGACAAAAATAATTATAGGGATAATTTTAAAATATGAAAGCTAAATGATGACTGATAGCATGAAATAATTATGATATTGTCCCATAAAATAAAGCAACCAAGCAGCAAAGCACACTAGTCAACTATGTATTTATTATCACCAAAGCATTAATTTAATAGTATAAAACTAGGAATGAAGCAATCTTATTCATGAGGAGGAGGAAGGAGAAAAGCAATGCTATAAGGCATAAATAAAAATCTAGCTTCCAAGTTATGAGAGTTCACCCAGAACTACACATCTAATCAAAAACATCTATTAAGGTTTACTTACCAGAGGATATCACTAAAACAATTTAGGCAGAGAAATACTTGGTTAAATTAAAAAATAAAAAAAGGCCCTGAATTGTACACGTACACACACACACACACACACACACACACACACATTTATTTATTTTAAATATTTTTATTAGTTATTGATGGACCTTTATTTATTTGCTTATATGTGGTGGTGAGAATCGAACCCAGTGCCTCACATATCACACATGCTAGGCAAGCCCTCTACCACTGAGCCACAACCCCACCCCTGTCAAATGAATTTTACACACACACACACACACACACACACACACACACGGGGCTGGGACTGTGTGGCTCAGTGGTAGAGAGCTTGCCTAGCATGTGTGAGGCACTGGGTTCAATTCTCAACGCTACATATAAATAAATAAATAAATACATAGATAAAGGTCCATCAACAACTAAATAAAAAATTTTAAAGAAATCCATTTGATAAATACTTCTTTAATATTATCTTAAGTATTACAAATGTGTACTTGCTTTAAGTAAACTTAATATGTGAAACTGAGATTTATAAAGCATATGAGAAGACTATTTGATTTATCTGTTTTATGGGCAATTATTGGTCACACTGACATATACCTCAAAACACTTACCTCATCATAATGACTTTTTGCAAATAGGAGTGCACACAGTTCCCCATAGAGTGCAGCTTTGTTTGCTTGCTGGCCATGTTTTGACAGTTTATCCATATATGTCTGAGCTAACTTGAATGTTTCTTCACCCAAATGATATTTGCAGTTTCCATTTCGTACATGAAGCAACCTGTAAAACACAAATAACTGTCCTTTATTTCTGGTATTCCAGCACATATAACCCGATAACTTATTTATTTATTTTTTAGTTTTCAGCGGACACAATATCTTTGTTTGTATGTGGTGCTGAGGATTGAACCCGGGCCGTACGCATGCCAGGCGAGCGCGCTACCGCCTGAGCCAAATCCCCAGCCCCCTGATAACTTATAATTACTATGTAATGCTTAAATAACTGAAGACAGATGAAAGAAATGAGGCAACATCAGAAAAAAATTGGCCCAGACTAGGGTTAATTAAGGCCCATAAAAAGTACAATACAGGCCAGATGTGGTGGCGCACACCTGTAATACCATCAGCTTGGGAGGCTGACAGGAGGATCACAAGTTTAAAGCCAGCCTCAGCAACAGCGAGGTGCTAAGCAATTCAGTGAGACTCTGTCTCTAAATAAAAAATACAAAATAGGGCTGGGGATGTGGCTCATTGGTTAAGTGCCTGAGTTCAATTCCCAGCACCAGAATAAACAACAACAACAAAAAAAGTAGAATACATGTTCTTCCAAGAAACTTCACATAATTAACCTGATCCAATTTTGATTTCTTATCTTCTCTAAGTATTTTGAACACTTTGTGTACTCAGCATGTGCTATATAAAAAAAAAAAAAAAAAAAAAAAAAAAAAATTTACTTTTTTGGTTCCAAATCCAAAAGTAATAGTTTCAGTATAAGAAATCTGAAAATAGCCAGGTGTGGTGGTACACACCTGTAATCCCAGTGGCTCAGAAGGCTGAGGCAAGAGGATCTCGAGTTCACAGTCAGCCTCAGCAAAACAGAGATGCTAAGTAACTCAGTGAGACCCTGTCTCTAAATAAAATACAAAATAGGGCTGGGAATGTGGCTCAGGGGCTGAGGGTCCCTAAGTTCAGTTCCAGGTATTAAAAAAAAAAAGAGGGCCAGGGATATAGCTCAGTTGGTAAAGTGCTTGCCTCTCATGCACAAAGTCCTTGGTTCAATCCCCAAGAAAGAAATTTGGACAATAGACCAGATGTGATGGCACACACCTGTAATCCCAGCTATTTCAGAAGGCAGAGGCAGGAGTATCCCAAGTTCAAGGCCAGCCTAGGCAACTTTGAGACGCCTGTCTCAAAATAAAAATAAAAAGGACTGGGGATATAGTTCTCAATGGTAGAGCACTCCTGGGTTCAATTCTCAATATTGGGGTGGAGGGTCAAGGAAAGGAAAGGAAAATAATGAAGGAAATAAAAATCAGCCTGAGATACGATTACCCACCATTACTTTTCATTCTTATTTTAGTATATTTGCATAATACTTGGTCACTGATTTCATGAATGCTCATTTTTGCTTATTTTATGGGAAATAGCAGTATATCAGTTACTGCTAACCTTTATCCTTGGTGGCAGAAAATACAGTGTTCTTTACATAAAGTAACTGTACAGCCCATCAATCAACTTAATGATATTCAAGAATACTAAAACACTTTAGATCAGAATAAAGTCTAAATAGCAATAGACTGTACATCTATATAACACATGAGCACAATGTTAGGACTAAATAAATATATCTTATTATAATGATGGCTTGAACATTATGTCAGGGCAATATTATTTTCTTTGTATTAGGCTAATGCAAATTTCTGATGCTCAGCTTGAAAAGGAACGAAAGTATAAAAGATATTTTAAATGAAAGCCAAATGACAGGTTCAGAGGCACAAACCTGTAATCCCAGTGTTTCTTTCTGAAGCAGGAGAATTACAGGCTTAATGTTACCCTGCTTAGTGAGACCCTATCTCAAAAAAATAAAAGAGGCTGGGGTTACAGCTCAGCAGTAAAACACCCCTGGGTTCATTTGGCTTGGGTAAACATTTAGGAGTGATGGATGGGTTGGATTGTAAGCATAGGAACATAAATTTAGAAGAAATAGTCATGGGTATGGTCACACCTGCCTAATCCTAGCTCCTGGAGAGGCTGAGTCAAGAGAACTCCAAGTTTAAGACTAGCTTGGACAATGTAATGAAAAATAAAAAATAAAATTGGCTAGGAATATAGCTCAATAGTAGATCATACCTGGGTTCAACTCCCAGTATCCCCTCCAACCCCGCACCTCACATACACAAAAGAAAAAAAAGGAAAGAAATCCAAGTGAGCTGAGTGTAGCTCAGTGATAGAGCACTTAACCTAGCATGCACAAGATCCTAGCTTTGATTCCCAGCACCAAAAAAAAAAAAAAAGGGGGGGGGGTCAGGGGGAGAAGGAAGGGAACAAGTACGGAAAGGTTGGGAAGCATTCTTCAGGGGTATCACAAGTAGAAACTTAAGATTTTTCTTTTTTTAGCTACACCAAAAATATTAACAGGTTAATAACCCAAAATGAGAAAAATTCAATTTTTTCTCCTCTATCATTTCTTTCACAGGGAAACAGAACAACTTCAAAAAAAGCTAAGGACTATTGATTAGAAAGACATTTAATCAATAGGTGGTGTATACATACTATAGTGTAGTGCCAATAATCACCACAGTTATCTTCATTTCAAAAAGAATAAAACCCTTATACAAAATAATATTCTAAGGTTATTCTAAAATTCCAAGTATCTTTTTTACAAGTCAGAGCCAAGTAAACTTGTAAAACTAATGGGTAACTCAACTGGATGGTTCCTTATCTTCAAAGAAAAATAGTGCTTGGGAAGGGAGTATTTCTTTTTATGGACAATGTGGAATCTGTACTTGATACCTGGCATTGGAGAGCTAGCCCAAAACAACAGACTCACAACAGACAACAGGAAGATGGAAAGAACTTATTTCCTTGATAATCTCCATGAATTCTGCATTAATCTGCACTCAATGGTGTATCATCTTTTTTTTTTTTCTTCCTCCTTTTTTGAGTTCAAACTAGGGATTGAATTTAGAGGCGTTTAAAACTGAGCCACATCCCCAGCCCTATTTTGTATTTTACTTAGAGACAGGGTCTCACTGAGTTGCTTAGCACCTCGCCTTTGTTGAGGCTGTCTTTGAACTCCTGACCCTCCTGTCTCAGCCTCCAGAGCAGCTGGGATTTCAGATGTGTGCCACCACGCCTGGTAACACTGTATTATCATTTTATCAAATGCTTTGTATTTTGAGGATGCACTGCTATTTGTGAATTACACAATCTATTATCAATATCCCTTTTGTACCAACTAAATCCCTTTTGTTTTTATCCTGAATTCTTCATTGTCAACATTATTGTTTTGGTGTATCTCCTCTTAACAATATATGGCTAGATTTTATTTTAGCCCTTTTGGCAATTTGAGGAACTAAGAAGATTTACATGTATTATAATAATCATTATAAATGCTTATAATCTTTTCATCTTATTTTTATATATCATACTTAGTCATGTCTATATTTTCTTTCCTTATATCAGTTGATCAAGTTTCTAATCCTTCTAACCCATGCTCCCTCCGCTCAAAACTGGTATTTGGACATTAAATAATGATGCCCATTCCTACTTTCCCCACCAAGATGAGACATTTATAATGCTGTTACTTCTCTATTCTCCCAAAGTATGCTTAAAGAAATAGGCTATCATATATGCCTAATACAAAGTAATTTCATTTTGCATCCAAAAATATTTTTGGTATCCATGGGGGTCTTAGAACCAACTACTTTTGTATACTAAGGGAATAATAGCATAGTAATTCTGATTGTTTCTGGGCAGTGAGATTATGTACAACATTTATTTTATTAATAGTTACTAGTTTCTGTATTTTAAAATTTGTTTGGCAATAGACATGTATGAACAAAAAACTACAACAAAAACGAGTAAAGGGAAATAGGCAGAGTTAAAAAGGAATAAAAAAAAAAAACTACTAAAAAAAAAAAAAAATGGTACCAAGTTTAACTACAGAAAGACCAAGAAGGCTCTCTGACATTTGCTCTATGTTTCAATGCCAGCCTTAGATTAGAAACTGACTTTATAATATTAAATTGAAGAACACACTTTACTCTTGCATCAAGCTCAAAAACCCTGAGATTTACCAAAGGATTCCATTAGTATCTGTTCTGAAAAACATTTCTTTTCCAATTCAACTAAACACATGGTCAATTAAAACCCCAAATTTTCCCATGCCTTAAACACATCTAAATTAGCAAAGTGTAATCTTTTTATTTAAATTAATATTCAGTAGATGATTATATACTACATACTAACTATATTACATATACTTATATTGATGAAGAATTTGGCTAGTATAGTTGTGTAGAGGCAAATTTTTATTTTGAAATTTCTTTCAAAAAATATTTTTTAATATCCATATAACTTTTAGTTGTAGAAGGACATAATTATTTTATTTGTTTTTATATGGTGCTAGGAATCAAACCCAGTGCCTCACACATGCTAGTCAAGTGCACTACCACTCAGCTACAACCCCAGCTCTGAAATTTCTAATTTGTAAGTACAAACTCACTTGTCCTAGTACACAGACAGTAAGCTGAAACTATAAATGCTATTGTTTCTTAGTCTAGACAACATTCTAATTTCCATGTGCTTGTTCCAAAGATATTATTTACTGTATTTTTAGCTACCTATTCACTATCCTCTTTCCTTTCTTTCTTAATGCAGACCCTGAATTCATTCAAGGTAGCTATATGCACAATTAAAAATGTTTTACTCCCTAGAACACCTTACATGGGTTAAAGACTATAATGAATCCTAGCTTTCCCGTTTAAGAAACAGGTAAGCAAAGGAAGGAAGGAGAAAGAAAAAAGCAGACTCAGCTGGAATGAGCCTTCTGCCCTTCCTTTTTCTCCTGAGAGAGAAAACAACTTGCAACCCTAAAGATGTGAGCTACTTGCTAGAAATGACAAACAAGGAAGGAGAGAAAGTGCCCAGGTCCTGCAAGAAAACTAACCCAGTGTGTTAGGCTAAAGTAAAATTTATACAAAAGCCTTAAAAATTAGAAAAATTAGGTTATCTGGATGGAATAGATCTTCTGATCCTGTGAATAAAAATCAAGCACATGAGAAAAAAAATGTTAATAGCTTTTCTATTCCTAATAAACTAGTTCATACACATAGAAATATTTAACTTCCCACACCACTATGAGATAGTCTTATCTCCTATTCTTAAAAAGATAAAATAGGCAGAAAAAGGCAGATGACAGAAAGATTATTTTCATCAGTACTACAGATTATAAACCCAAACACTAATCCCTTTATAGTTTCTGCACACAAATATCCCTATAATTTATCATATAGTACTTCTAACAGACATATGGGCAATTATAAGCTTCCAACTTATTTATAACTAAGATTGCAAACTAAAAAGCTAACTTCAGGATTTGAATGTTTCCATTACACAGGTAACTATATAAACAGGACAATAACATCCTTAAAAGACTGGAGGAAAAAAAAAAAAAAAAGCCAGGTGTTGTAGCATATGCCTGTAATCCCAACAGCTTGGGAGGCTGAGGCTGGAGGATTCTGAGTTCAAAGCCAGCCTCAACAACTTAGTGAGGTACTTAGCAACTCAGTGACATCCTGTCTCTAAATAAAATATAAAAAAGGGCTGGGGATATGGCTCAGTGGTTAAGCATCCCTGAGCTCAATCCTCAGTACCAAAAAAAAAAAAAGAAAAAGAAAAAGCGCTATACTCAATTTTAGCTTAAATCAACAATGGATTTAATATCTAGACTATATCTATATTCTAGCTCTGAAGGGGTTTGGCTTTGCTAACTCATCAGCTCAGTGGTAGGGCACACCTGAGTTCAATCACCAATATAATGAAAAAATAAAAGAGAAAAAAAAAACATTGAGTGGGCTGGGGTTGTGGCTCAGAGGTACAGGGCTTGCCTAGAATGCGTGAGGCACTAGGTTTGATCCTCAGCACCACATAAAAAATAAATAAATAAAATTTAAACCTACAACTAAAATATATATATTTCTTGAGTTTCCTAGAACCCATTGCCTAGCACAATTCCTAGCACATAAATCTTCAATAAATGTTTGCTGAATAAACCCTATGAAAAAGCAAAGAGATATACAGATTCACATTCTGGTTCATAATGCTGAAATCTAAGCTAAGACATCCATAGCAGATTCACTATATTCTGAAGATGGAAAACAAGCCAGATTAATGAAATTATGACATAGAAATATCATCTCACAGATTTACACAGATGTTAGAGCACACTTAAAAGAGCTAAAATTGTAGAAGACATTGTATACAATCACAGTATGTAATTACAGAATCTGTTCCAACTTACCTCACACAACATTCTACTGCACGAAACCAATGAAGCATCTCATCATGTAAGGTACACAATTGAAGGCAAGACAGAAAAACTTTCTCAGCATCACTGTACCAGCCTGCATCTGAAAGAAAACCACCTGCAGAAAAAGAAAAGTAACTTTAGACAATTTAGTAAATTGCCTGAAAGCTAAAATGACATGATTACAGTGAATATTATCTCAACTAAAAAACTAATATTTTCACCTTGCAGTATACATATAACTTTTCAATCTCCGTAGGCCTTATTGCAAAGACAAATGGCTCTTATAAACTCATTCTTCTTACTCATCATAGATGAATATACACATAAAAGGGATGGTGATGCTTGTCATCTCATTCTTTTGGCAAGAAACTAATTTACTGACTAGCAATAGCTTTAATGTATTAGACAATTACCTCAAAATACCGTCCTTTTGTTTTGTTTTGTTTTTTGAAGAAACCTGATCTCAAAAAATGGCTAATGATGCATTTTACTACACTGCACAAACTACTTTGTATCATTATGGTAAACATTCCACATGAATTTTCTTATCTAATCTTCACAAAACACTTTCAACTTAAATGCTATTATTGCCCCAACTTTTTTTCTTAAATATTTTTTAGTTGTATTTGACACAATACCTTTATTTTATTTTATTTATTTTTATGTGGTGCTGAGGATCGAACCCAGGGCCTCACACATGCTAGGTGAGCGCTCTATCGCTGAGCCACAAACCTTATTGCCTCAACTTAATATGGGGAGGGAGGGGGACTTCAGGCAGAGAAACCAAGTTACAAGTTGATAAGTGGAAAGACTCAAATTCATACTATGTGACTTCAGAGGCTAAATCTGTATTTGCTATTATGAAGAACACTTTCAAGTTGCTACTCAGCATTAGTTAGCAATAGCCAGAAAACAAAACTGCTGTATTTTTCAATCCTAAAACACATACTTTGCACATTTTTTATATTTTTAATTAATTAAGGTACTAGGAATTAAACCCAGGGGTACTTTAACACTAAACTACATCACCAGTCCTTTTTATTATTTATTTATTATATATATATATTTTTAGTTGCAGACACAATACCTTTATTTATTTATTTTTATGTGGATTTTAAGGATTGAACATAGTGTCTCACATGTGCTAGGCAAGTCCCTACCACTGAGCCACATCACCAGCCCCTTTATTGTTTATTTTAAGACCAGGTCTCACTAAGTTGCTGAGGTTGACCTTCAACTGTAATCCTTCTGCCTGCTTCTCAAGTCACTGGGATTGTAGGCATGTGCAAGTGCACCTAGCTCTTTTTGAATGTTTTAGAATCTTTAAAATTAGGACAGATCATAAAATTGGTGTCTAACATTAATAGTGGTAGCACTTTTTTTTCTTGGTAGCATAAAATATATGGTGTGTCATTTTAATAATGTTAATAATGAGTCAGCCAACAACATATATTTCCTCATACCCATGTTTTATGTTTTTTAAAAAATATCTTTAGGGGCTGGAGATGTGGCTCAAGCGGTAGCACGCTCGTCTGGCATGCGTGCGACCTGGGTTCGATCCTCAGCACCACATACAAACAAAGATGTTGTGTCCGCCGAAAACTAAAAAATAAATATTAAAAAAAAATTTTTTTAAATAATAATAATCTTAAAAAAATATCTTTAATTATAAATGGATACAATACCTTTATTTATTTTTATGTGGTGCTGAGGATCAGACCCAGTGCCTCACACATACTAAGCAAGCACTCTACCACTGAGTCACAACCCTGCCCTGTTTTATGTTTAATTAAAGCAACATACAGCTAAATATTATTTCATTAATTGGAAAGAATTGTGCTTTAGAACATTTTAGGGCCCTTTCCAAGAGACTAAACTAGAATAATAAGATTATTATAAATATTTGTACTAAGCAACCTTCTACTTATCATACCAATGTACTATATAATGTGCTGATTATCATGCTGTTTCTCAGCTTCAAATCTCCTTTCTAGACTTTATGATGTTGATGCAAGGATTCTTCAAACCACATTTCTCCTTCTTTACCTGGCTCCCTGTTGGGTTCTGCCAATAGGAAGTGCTAGAGAGCAGGGGCTCCAAGACTGGAAAAGCAAGTAACACCTTTTCCTATTGCTGACAGGAATATGTTTCTTCACTCTGGCAGTGGCAGTTCATTGCAGTCAGCAGCAGTCAATTCCACTTGGAGTTTTCCAATACTTGCAAAACCAGTTTCATAGCACACTATCAATAATACCAGCAACAGCTAGCCTGTTGCTAGTTCTTGGACCCCCTTTCCAGAGCTTTGAGGCACTGGTATCAATGTTGCAGCATTCCAGTTCCTCAAGCTTTAAATTTTCACAATTAGGTAGGCATGGTGATAAATGCCTGTAATCCCAATGAGTTGGGACACAGGAGGATAGCAAGCTGCAGGCCAGCCTTAGCAACCTGGTATGACTTTCAGCAACTTAGAAAGACCTTGTATTCAGATGTTAAAAAGTGAGGATGTAGCACAGTGGTAAAGTGTCCCTAGGTTCAATCCCTAGCATCAAAAGAATTACACAATAAAAACCTATTTGTTTGGTTCCCTAAGCCCAAATGTAGTAGCTGATTCTTGGAGTTGCTATTATTCATAATAAAAACATTCCAGGGGTTCCCTTTTTATATTTTCAGTGCTCTAATAAAAATTTGTGATATCAGGGCTAGGGTTATAGTTCAGTGGTAGAGCTCTTGCCTCGCACATGTGAGGCACTGGGTTCAATTCTCAGCATCATATAAATGTAAATAAAGTAACAATATTGTGTCCATCTTAAAAAAATCTTTTAAAAATTTTGTTATATTAAATTCTATCTCTACAACAAGGATAAGCCTTGACAACATTATGCTATCTAAAACAAGCTAGTCACAAAGACCATATGTTTTATGAGTCTATATTAATAATTTACAACAGGTAAATCTACAGAAAGAAAAAGTAGACTGATACTGGCCTGGAATAAGAAGGAAATGAGGAATGGCTGTTAAAGGGTATAGGTTTCTATTGGGGTGATGGCAATGTTCTAAAACCTACTCTGATGATGTCTATAAAATCTGTGAGTGTATGGAATATCACTGAAAAGTACACATTATATGTTCAAATTATACTGTTTAAGAATTATGTCTCAAAAAGGTTGTTATTATTTTAAAAATCTTTACTACTGTGTACTTCTGGCATAAAGTTTCTTCACTCTCTGAATGATTTCATAATTAAGTCTGATGATATGATTCTGAATTTGCAAGGGCTTGGTTCAATCTCCAAGATATCTATCTAGCACATCACAATGGCCAGGTTGGTGTACATACATGTGGATATGACAGAAAAACTCAATGAATACCACCTTTCCTGTCTTTCACCTTTTTTGATAATAAATTTTTTTCTATAGCAATTTTCATATTACCTTCTAGAACTAAAGGGTTGTCACTGTTAACATCGGTCAAGATCATATATTCTCTATTTTCAGAGACATTCTTTAAACAATCCTTTTTTTCCCAAACTTCCATGAGCCAATTCAAGGATAAAAGCTGTACGTTGTTTTCAGAAAAGAATGTTTTGAAGTGCGCCCAGCAAACTGGAAAGACCACTACGAAGAACTGTTTAAAGACTGAAGGAAATGATCTTGAAAACTTGCTGGCAAAAAATGTGTGCACACAAGAGAGAGAAAACATGCCCGTTAATTTTTTTTTAATATTTTTTATTTTTTAGATGGACTCAATATCTTTATTTTGTTTTTATGTGGTGCTGAGAATCGAAACCAGTGCCTCACGCATGCTAGGCGAGCGCGCTACCACTTGAGCCACACCCCCAGCCCCTCAAAATAAGTTATTTTTAAAAAATAACTTTTTAGGGCTGGGGTTGAGTTCAGTGGTTGGGTTCACAGTGCTTGCCTAGCACATGTGAGGCCCTGAGTTTGATTCTCAGCACCATATAAGAAAATAAATAAAATAAAGTTATAGGCTGGGCGTGGTGGTGCATGCCTATAATCCCAGCAGCTCGGGAGACTGAGGCAGGAGAATCACAAGTTCAAAGCCAGTCAGCAGTGATAAGGCACTAAGCAACTAAATAAAATACAAAATATGGTTGGGGATGTGCTCAGTAGATGAGTGTCCCTGAATTCAATTCCCAGTACTAAAAATAAATAAATAAATAAAGTTATAAACAAAAAAAGAACACATGCTTTAAAAAATAACTTTTTCAAATAGGGAAAGAAGGTAACAACAATTTCAAGCTTGAAACATTATTTATCTATATACATTTGTGAAATGTTTACAAATAATAAACAATATTTTTCTGTATGTATATCATGCAAAACTCTTCCAGAATGTTTTTACATTTATGTTTTCATTATCCTCATAACATCTCCATGAAGCAATTCAGAATAACCCTCATTTTAGAGACTAGAAAACTGAGCCCCAAAAGGATTAAGTCCCATGCCACAGCAAATACTAAGCAGGTGAAAGAGTTTGGAAGCAGCATGACATGACAGAAAGATATGTGCTTTGTAATCAATCATATAGACACAGATTCTAAACTTAGCTCTTTACTAGCTATGTGACTTGATCTGGTTATTCAACTTTTCTATTTCCTCATATGTAAAAGGTTAAAGTACTTCAGGACTGGGGCTGTAACTCAGTGGCAGAGCACTTGCCTAGCATGTGTGAGGCACTGGGTTAGATCCTCAGCACCACATAAAAATAAACAAACAAAAAATAAATAAAAAATAAAGGCATTTAGTCCATCTACAACTACAAAAAATTTTTTAAAAATATCATTACTTCACTGGAACGTCATGAGAATTTAGGATAATGCCATTTAAATACCTAGTGTAGTGCTTAGCACAGCATTAATATCCAATAAATTATACCTAATTCTTCTGATATTTTCCTCATAACTTCCCCATATAGACTTTGGGAAATTCCTGGAGAAATCCTTTATTGTTGGGTTTACTATGAGTTCATAATAGGATAAAACTCTCCCCTACTAATAGTATTACTTACCTAAAACAAAGCCAACCTGAATGGCTTTTTCCTTTACTGCAGCATCAGATTCTGCTATGTAAGAGCACCGTCTACTAAATGAGTAGGCCAAGACTGAAGCAACTTTAACACCATGATCCATCAAAGCCTGAAAACAATGATGAAGCAAATGTCTGAAAAAGAAAAAAACATTTAATAGAGGAATCTTATTTCTTTCCTTTTAGAAAGCTAGTTGCTTTTCTCTATTAATATTAGTATCATTATTTTCCAAGATAAAATGAGATAGAAAGCATTTTGCCTTATGAATTATGAAGCTATAGTAAATTAAAAATTTAGCCCATCACCAGGTACACCGGTGTATGCCTATGATCTCAGTGACCTGGGAGACGAAGGCAGGAAGATTGCAAGTTCAAGGCGAACCTCAGCAACTTAGAAAACCCAGTCACAAATTATAAAAAATAAAAATAAAGGACTGGGGAATATAAATATAGCTCAATAGTAAAGCCCCTGAGTTTAATCTCCAGTTAAAAAAAAAAAAGAAAGACCTCAATTAAAAATGGGCAATGGATTTGAACAGATATTTCTCCAAAGATCTATCCACAGTCAATAAACATAAGATACTTAATATCATTAGTGACAATGGAAACGTAAATCAAAATCACAATGAGAAACCACTTCCCATCCAAGAAAAAGGTCATAACTTTTTTTTTTTTTTTTTTAAGTATTGGTAAGATGTGGAAAAACTGGAACCCTTATACATTAACGATAGGAACGTAAAATGGTGCAGCTGCTCTAATAAAGTCCGGCAGCTCCTCAAAAAGCTAAACATAGGGTTACCATATGTATACACCCCAGGCATATACCTCCCAAAATGAGAATATGTCCACAAAATCTTATCAATGAAGGTTCACCACAGCATTATTCATAATAACTAAAAGATATAAACAACCCCATCCATTCATCAATGGAAGACTGGATAAACAAGAGTATTATCCATATAACACAAAATTATTCAGTCCTAAAAAAGGGAAAGTAGGAACAACATAAATAATAATATCCCTGAAAATATTACACTAAGTGAAAGGGTCAATCAAAAAGACACATATTGTATGATCCATTTACATGAAATATCTAGAATAGGCAAATCCATAAAGACATAAAGATTAATGATCAGCTAGGGATTAAGGTTAAGAGGAAATAGGGAGTGACTTAACATTTTTTCCTTTTGGAATGATGGTATGTTCTAAAATTAAGATAGTGGTGATGGGAGTTGTGGAGCTGTAGCTTAGTGGCAGAGCACTTGCCTAGCACGTGTAAGACCCTGGGTTTAATCCTAAGCACCACATAAAAATAAATAAATAATTGTACATTGCTGGTGGGACTGAAAATTGGTGCGGCCAATTTGGAAAGCAGTATGGAGATTCCTTGGAAAGCTGGGACTGGAACCACCATTTGACCCAGCTATTCCCCTTCTCGGTCTATTCCCTAAAGACCTAAAAAGAGCATACTACAAGGATACTGCTAAGTCGATGTTCATAGCAGCACAATTCACAATAGCTAGACTGTGGAACCAACCTAGATGCCCTTCAATAGATGAATGGATAAAAAAAAAAAAATGTGGTATTTATACACAATAGAGTATTACTCTGCACTAAAAAATGACAAAATCATGGAATTTGCAGGGAAATGGATGGCATTAGAGCAGATTATGCTAAGTGAAGCTAGCCAATCCCTAAAAAACAAATGCCAAATGTCTTCTTTGATATAAAGAGAACAACTAAGAACAGAGCAGGGAGGAAGAGCATGAGAAGATGATTAATATTAAACAGGGACGAGAGGTGGGAGGGAAAGGGAGAGAGAAGGGAAACTGCATGGAAATGGAAGGAGACCCTCATTGTTATACAAAATTACATACAAGAGGAAGTGAGGGGAAAGGGAAAAAAAAACAAGGGGGAGAAATGAATTACAGTAGATGGGGTAGAGAGAGAAAATGGGAGGGGAGGGGAGGGGAGATAGTAGAGGATAGGAAAGGTAGCAGAATACAACAG
>NW_025999880.1:2131277-2140482 GCF_001458135.2 Marmota marmota marmota
TTTTTTTTTTTTTTTTTTTTTTTTTTTTTTTTTTTTGAGGGGGGGTGGAGATACTGAGGGCTGAACCCAGGGGTGCTTTTATCACTGAGCTACACGGCCAGCTCTTTATTTTGAAAAGGAGTCTCACAAAATTGTTGAGGCTGACCTCAAGCTTGCAATCTCCTTACCTCAGCCTTCTGAGTATCTGGGATTACAGGAGTGCACCAGTGCAACCAGTTTGTGAAAGTATATTCTGATTTCTTTAGAAATGTGGATTAGGGCTGGGAGTGGTGGTGCACTGTAATCCCAGTGGCTCAAGAGGCTGAAGCAGGAGAACTGATAGTTCAAGGCCAGCCTCAACAACTTAGCAAGACCCTAAGAAACTTAGTGAGACCCTGTCTCTAAATAAAAAATATAAAAAAGAGCTGGGATGTGGCTCAGTGGTTAAGTGCCCCTAGATTCAATTCCTGTTGTGAAAGAAAGAGATAGAAGAAAGAAAGAAAGAAAGAAAGGAAGAAAGGTTAGGTGAAAAAAATTGCAGTTGAAGCGAATTCATGGAAGAGAACAGCAAGTATAATCAAAGACCAGATTATCTCTCTGTGGCTCCTACTTCATAATACCTATAATGAGGGCTGGGGATATAGCTCAATTGGTAGAGTGCTTGCCTTAAATGCACAAAGCCCTGGGTTCTAATCCCCAGCACCCCCCCCACTCACCCCCCTATAATGAGGAAGCTAAATTCTTGAACTCAAAAGCTAAATTTACAGAGTATTAACTTTCCAAAGAAGATGGAGGCAAGTGAACAAATTCTTACTGTCACCAAACTTGTTTGGATTGTACAATTACTGTGATCATTTTCTTTATCATGCTAACTGGTCTTGAGTTGTAACTCTTAAAATGCTTTCATATTGTACTTCCAGGTATATCTAATAGATATGCATATATGTTCACCAAAAGACTTGTTAATGGATAAATGTAGCAGCTGTTTATAATAGCTAAAAACCAAACAGCTCAAATATCTAACAACAGTATAAGTAATGACATACAATGGAACATTGTACATATATAGCAATGAGAATGAACAGACTATAATAAATAGGTGATTCTCATAAACATGATGTTGGGGTGGTTGGAGAGGCAGACATAAAAGTATTCATACTATATGAATTTACCTAAAACAAGCAAAATGAACCTACTGGTTCCCCAATTTATAAAGGCAATTTTATTTCATTCTAAGTTTTCTGATATGATCATATTTAAGAACTACTTTCTCATTACATAGACTTAATTTTAAAAAGCCAATTAAAATGAATTTATGGTAAATAACATGAATGTTCCTCAAAATATTTAAAATAGAACTACCAGTGATCCAGTGATTCCACTTGGTATACTTAACCAAAGACACTAAAAGCAAGGATTTGAAGATTTATTTCTACACCCATGTTCACAGAATTTTTATCCATATTAGCTAAAAGGTGGAAACAACACAAATATCCGCTGATTGATGAATGGATAAACAAACTGTGGCATATATACACAATGGGATATTATCAAACTTCAAAAAGGAATGAAATTTTGACACATGTTACAACACAAACGAACCTTAAAAACATATGCTAAATCAAATAAGGCAAAAACAAATGAACAAATACAGGATCCTACTTATATGAGGTACCTGAAACAGCAAACTCACATAGACAGAAAGCAGAATGGCAGCTTCAGGGCTGAAAGAAGGGAATGGGGAGTTATTTAATGGGAACAGAGTTTTCATTAGGGATGACGAAAATTTTATGAAAATGGATAGCGTTGATGGTTGCACAACAAGGTGAATATACTCATTGTCAGTGAATTGTATACTTAAAAACTGTTAAATGGTAAATTTTATGTTATGCATATTTTACTGTAATTGTCTTAAAAACATTTACCTTTTATCCAAAGCTCTCAATACTTTAGCAAAAACTTCCAACTCACAAAATTCACTGCCCAGTTGACATAAGCGTCCCTGTTGGTAAAGCTGAAATAAAAATGAAAAATGATTTAAAATTTTTAAATTTAATTTTAATTTCTACTTTTAATTATATTGATAAAGTTAATATTTGTGGTTTTAATCAGTAAGATTTGAAGTCACAATAATTACAAAATACTATCAGGAAAGATGCTTACAATAAGAAAAATGGAATACTAATTTAACAAATTCCCACAATTCATATAATAACAGTTCACTAATTTTATGTAAATGTTAAGAATCAATATTTGGAGGGCTGAAGCTATAGCTCAATGGCAGAATGCTCGCCTCACACATGTGAGGCACTGGGTTCGATCCTCAGCACCGCATAAATAAATAAAGGTATTGTGTCCATCTACAACTAAAAAAATAAATGAAATAAATTTTTAAAAAGAATTAATATTTGGAAAACACAGGCTAGGGAAGTAGTTCAGGAGTTTTCTATCTTGCCCAAGAACCTGAGTTCAATCCCCAATACCTCATTAAAAAACAAACAAACACCAAAACACTGTAGTGGTACCTAAAACATGGTAAGCATTACTAAGTGCCATATAATAATATTTTATATTGGCGCACGCCTGAAATCCCAGTGGCTTGGGAGGCAGAGGCAAGAGGATCATGAGTTCAAAGCCTGCCTCAGCAACGGTGAGGCACTACACAACTCAGTGAGACCCTGTCTCTAAATAAATACAAAATAGGGCTGGGGATGCAGCTCAGTGGTTGAGTACCCCTGAGTTCAATCCCTGATACCTCCCTAAATTTATATAATATTATATATTATGATATTTAATATAATAACATTAAACATAAGCCCATTATTCAAGAAACTTAAAACCATAACTTTTTTCCTTAATCCATCAAGTTCAAGTTTTTAATTCTGTGAATATTTCAACAATACAAGTGCATTAAAATAGGTTAATATTTATTGTTCAATTAAGGTTTTTTAGGTGTTCCATACTGGGATAATGAGACAAATTGGGTTTATCAAAATTGGATAGTTAAATTATAAAAAAGGGAGGCAGGGCTGGGGATGTGACTCAGTGGTACAACATGTGTCTAGCATTGTACAAGGCCCTGAGTTCAATCCCCAAGAAAAATAAAATAAAATAATAGTAAAGACAGTGCCCAGAAAACACAGCTGTCAATATGCTCCACTAGAAGTTCTTATAACCATCTAAAGAACCTTAGTTTACTTCTGGACATGATATCTTCACCAGTACCCTAGGAGTATGGCAGGATTTCTAACTGTCCAACTCATTTATACATTGATTTTTCAGAATTGTTATTTTAAAGAATATTTCTAAAAATATGTTAAAATTTTTCTCTCAAATAATACATGCACATGGTCAAAAAGAGACAAATACACCCTCCAGACCCTGTAACAAATACTTTTGAATTTACATATGCTGTATAAATAACATGGGACTTTAGAAAGAGTTCAAAACGACTGCTATAAAAAAAATCCATGACAATTGCTGGAGGAAAGAAGGGACAGATTATCATGTGATTAAATTCACATAATGGTTAGATAATTTATATTAACATTAAAACCTTCATGAGGAGCAGGGCACGGTAGCACATGCCTGTAATCCCAGAAGCTCGGGAGGCTGAGACAGGAGGATCAAGAGTTCAAAGCCAGCCTCAGCAATGGTGAGGCACCAAGCAACTCAGTGAGACCCTGTCTCTAAATAAAATACAAAAAGGGGCTGGGGATGTGGCTCCGTGGTCAAGTGCCCCTGAATTCAATCCCTGGTACCTTAAAAAACTTCATGAGGAAAGATTTACTATTTGGGGGGATTACTGTTTTCTGCTACAGAAAAATAAGCTTCATAAAACTATTAATCAATCATTGTAATATTTTATTAACCAATACAGAATAACAAGGAAAATAATGTGATAATCTTCTGATCTGGGGCAGAACCACAAATATAGTTATCAAGATAAATATACAGGGGCTGGGGTTGTGGCTCAGTAGTAGAGCGCTTGCCTACCATGTGTGAGGCACTGGGTTCGATCCTCAGCACCATATAAAAAAATAAACAAATCAAAGGTATTGTGTCCACCTACAACTAAAACAGAAATTCTTTAAAAAAAAAAAAAAAAAAAAGGGCCGGGGTTGTAGCTCAACAGTACAGTGATAGCCTTGCAGTGTTAAGACCCACCTGGGTTCGATCCTCAGCACCACATAAAAATAAGTAAGTGAAACAGAGGTATTGTGTTCAACTACAACTAAAAAATAAATATTAAAAAAGATAAATATACATATTCCAAAAACACTAAGGTTAAAAAGCTTAAGCTTCTTACCAAAATGACTGACTCATCATTACCCAACTTTAGGCTTAGAATTTCTTTTATAAGACAGAAAAAATGAAAACAAGTTATATAACCATTTTGCCTGTATTCACTAGTTGAAAATACATAAATTCAATTTTATGTGTTCTATGACTTACAATATCGCTTTGATGACTGAAAATTGGTCTATTCTACTAAGTGAGATTTGAAAATAGAATTTAGGATAATTGCTGCCTTAGTTACAGTTTCAAAATATTCCCTATTACAAGCACCAACATTTCTATATACTGAAATTTAAATTTTCTAGGTAAAAATGGGTTCACATTTAAATTGTGGGAAGAGGATAATAATTTTTTTATTTAAGTTTAATTGCTTCATCCTTACCAAATTTAACCATTAAGTGCAAATTAATACAATGTATGACCTAAAGGGTTTTTGGTTTTTTTTTTAATAACAATCTCGTATAAAAACAGCATCTAGAACTGGGGTTATAGCTCAGTGGTGGAGAGCTTGCTAGAATGTATGAGGCCCTGGGTTTGATTCAACAACTAAATCGCACTTAATTATTATTATTATTATTTTAGTTGTCAATGGACATTTATTTTATTTATTTATACATGGTGTTGAGAATTGAACCCAGGGCCTCACACGTGCTAGGCAAGTGCTCTACCACCAAGCCACAATCCCAGCCCCTAATTCTTATAGAGGTCTTATATGAGACAAGGACTGTTCTCAGTGCTTTTCATAAGTCAGTCATTCTGTCCTTTTACAGGCATGGAAACTGAAGCATACGAAGTTAAATAACATGCTCAAACTCATACAATTAAGAAATGTTAGGCAAGGCACTGTGGCACTTTCCCGTAATCCCAGGCACTAGAGAAGCTAAGGCAAGAGGATCACAAATTCAAGGCCAACCTGGCCCCTGTCTCAAAATTTAAAATAAATAAATGTCACACACACACACACGCACACACACACACACACACACACACATTTCTTGTTCTTTTCTTTTTTTTAAGGGGCTGGGGATGTAGCTCAGTGGTAGAGCACCCTGGGTTCAATCCCCACTGCCACCAAAGAAAGCAATGCAGGAATCTGACCTCTGGCGGTCTGTTCCTACATCCATATTCTTAATACCTTACAATAAACTGCCTCTTGAAATAACGAAAAATAAGAAAGCATAAAATGGGAGATTTTAAATCTTTTAATAGAAGACCTAAAGATTAACATAGAGAAGGGGAAACTGAGGTTCTAGGTTCTAGTAATGATCTTTATATCTGATTTTAAAAAATAGACTCATTTTAGTTCATTATTCTGATGTTTATATTCTGTATCTACAGAGTAATAAAGCTATGGAAAGGTTATTTTGAGTATTTCTAGCTTAAGAAAAATAAAAGTCAAATTATTCCTTATTCCTAGAAGTAGTCTAGATGTAGTAATACCTGCCACCAGATAGAGAAACAAATAAAACATACTTTAGTATATGTAACAACATATGACAAAGGCATTTTAATTGCTAAAAGAAAAATAGTTAATAGCAGCACATGAAAGGGAAAACAAAAATACCTACCTGATAAAATATATACCAGATTTATCAAAATTTTAAATGTAAAAAAAAAAAAATTCAGAGCTGGGATTGTAGCTCAGTTGTTGATCGCTTGCCTCGCATGTGTAAGATGTGTGAGGCACTGGGTTTGATCCTCAGCACATTAAAAAAAAAAAAAAAAAAAAAAAAAGGTGAAACTGAGATATCATGTCCATCTATACCTAAAAATAATATTTTAAAAAAATTTAAAAATATTAAAAGTGCTCTACCACTAAGCCACACCCCCAGTTCTAATATTACTTCTTTTAAACACTGATTATGGGCTTGGGTTGTGGCTCAGTAGTAGAGCGCTTACCTAGCATGTCTAAGGCACTGGGTTCAATTCTCAGCACCACATAAATAAATGAATAAAACAAAGGTCCATCAACAACTTAAAAAAAATTTACAAAACAAAATAACACTGATTATATCACACAAAAAAATCATCAAGGAAGCTAGGCCTGGTAGTACACGCCTGTAAGTAGTCTGGGAGGCTGAGGCAGAAGGATCGGGAGGTCAGAGACAGCCTCAGCAACTTAGTGAGACCCTAAGCAACTTAGCAATACCCTATCTCAAAATAAAATATAAAATGTGCTGGGGATATGGCTTAATGGTTAAGTTCCCCTGAGTTCAATCCTCAGTAACAAACAAACATACATCAAGGAAATTGATTGTATAAAAACCTAAAATGTTCACAAATATAAAACACTATTAAAATTCAACAATACTACATAAAATATTAATAATATATGTGTAAGAGTTATTTTCATTAATACACAAAGGGGTCTAATAAAAAAATGAACTGCCTAGTGATGTTTTTAGAAGCAAAGGTTTCCAGGATCTAAAATAAAAATCTTGAAAGAAAATTAAAGCAACTATTCCCACAGCAATGCAAGACAGCCCAAAATCCAGAGAACTCTTTGGGAGATAAAGGTGGAAATAAAAATCTCTGAACATTTTCAACTGGCATAACTGCTTCCCAACTCATTTCAAAATTACCACAAATTAAGAGTAAACATCATAATCTTAACAGCAAATTAATTAACAAAGTAATCTGTTTAATTCCTAAAAACAACAATAAAAACCAGAAAGATTTAGAAAAAGGCATTCAAGAAATTGAGTCCAAAACTATAATGTAAGAAAAACTGAAGTCACATAGGTGCCCACATTCATGCACGCACATATGGAAACTCATGCATCTTACATGTTTGTAACTGTTTGCAAGTCACTGAATCATTGAAAAAAAAAAAAAAGACTTTCAAAAATGAAAGATTATTATCAATTAAAATGACCATGATAACACAAAAACTGAACAAGTTCCCAAAAGGTTTGAGTTAATATATTTTTATTTTGGTTTTTATATTGTGTACCTATGTTTTATATGCATAATAGTTAATAAAATGTTTATATCAATAGTATAGGATTACTATCTAAAAACTTTCACCTCCACTGTTATCATCATCTTTAACCTGAATTACTACAAAGGTTTAGTAGAACTGGACTCTGCATTAATACTCTTAATTTTTACTTTAGTATTATTTATTTTTGCAGTGTTGGGGGTTAAATCCAGGGGAGCTTACCACTGAAGTACATCCTGAATCTTTTTTTTTAATTTTGAAACAGGGGCTTGCTAAACTACCTTAAACTTGCAATCCTCCTGCCTCAGCCTGTTCCCCTTTAGTCAACTGTCCACACAGTAGCCACAACTATCTTTGTAAAAAGTAAATCATACCATGTCATTCCCCTGTTTAAAACCAATAAGTTCCTATAACTTGTCTCACCCCCACCCATCTTTCTGATCTCACCTTCTACTGTTCTTTCGCTTTCTCCTGTATTCCTGCCACCTTAGGTTTCTTTTAGCTCATGACTTCTATCTCCTTACCATGATTCTTTGCCTGTTAATTTGTAATTCAAATTATCTCAACTAATATTTCACTTTCTCAGACCTTTCCCGGACTCCCCAATCTAAACTGTCTCCTGTTATACTTTCCCACAACACACTGTGCTTTCCCTTCATAATAGCAACATGCATTCACTTAAGTGGATATTTGTTAAATGTGTCACTCCATTACACACTACTCTATGAAGTGAGCATAATCACTACTATAATATCCCCAGAACCTAGCACAATGCCTAGCAATAGATATGCATTCATTATTTTCTGAATGAATAATCCAAACTAGTAGTTATCTCCTTTGGCTGGCACTTAGAAGAAACAACAAAAAATGTAAGACAATTTCTAATCTGAAATTTATAATTAGTCAACCACATATTAGTACTATTATTCTATTTATTGATACCATCCAGAGGTTGGTAAATCTGACATAAAGGGAAATACTCCAATTGCACACATTTTTTTTTCTTTTACAATACTGAGGCCTGAAGACAGGCACACTGTACCACTAAGCTACATCCCCAGTTCTTTTAATTTTTTATTGTGAGACGAGATGTCACTAATTTACTCAAGCTGGCTTTGAATTTGGGATTCTCCTATCCTCAGCCTCCCGAGTAGCTGGTATGATAGGCATGTGTCAACAAGCCCAACTCACATACAATTTCTATTGTCTCCACACCAGGGTGTAAACTTATACACTTGTTTTTTGTTTGTTTGTTTTTATACTGGGGATATAACCGAGGGGCACTTAACTACTGAGCTACATCCTCAGCCCCTTTTAATTTTTTATTTTGAGGGTCTCGCTAAACTGCTGAGGCTGGCTTTGAATTTATGATCCTCCTGCCTCAGCCTCCTGACTTACTGGGATTACAGGTGTGTGCCACCATGCCCAACTGGTATAAACTTAAAGACAAAAATTTGGAGCCAGGCACAATGACACATGCCTGTAATCTCAGCAACTCAGGAAGCTGAGGCAGGAGGACAGCTTGAGCAACTTAATGAAGTCCCAGGCAACTTAGTGAGACCCTGCCTCAAAATAAAAAATAAAAAGGGCTGGGGATGTGGCTCAGTGGTAAAGCGTCCCTGGGTTAAATTCCCAGTAGCCCCTATTAAAAAAATAAAATCAAGAATAAATTCTAGGGGCTGGGGATGTGGCTCAAGCGGTAGCGCACTCGCCTGGCATGCGTGCGGCCCGGGTTTTTTTTTTTAAAAAGTAAATTTTAAAAAATTCTCTAAAAAAAAAAAAAAAACCAGAATAAATTCTAAATATAGCTGCTTAAATTTATAGACAAAAATAGGTGTTTCCTATTTTAACATCTTTTATCAAGTACCCTATATTCCTCACACAAAATTCTTTTTTTTTTTTTATTTTTTATTTACTTTTTAGTTTTCGGTGGACACAACATCTTTGTTTGCATGTGGTGCTGAGGATCGAACCCAGGTCGCACGC
>NW_025999880.1:2141529-2147325 GCF_001458135.2 Marmota marmota marmota
TGGAGGATGGTGAGTTCAAAGCCAGTCTCAGCAATGGTGAGGTGCTTAGCAACTCAGTGAGAACCTGTCTCTAAATAAAATACAAAAAAATAAGGCTGGGAACATGGCACAGTGGTTGAATACCTCTGAGTTGAATCCCTGGTACCCTCCCCCCCACAAAAAGCAAGAATCTTACAACTAAGAATATTCTACTTATCGTTTTATTTATTTATTTTTGGAGCTGGGGAATAACACTCGAGTCTTTCATGCTAAGCATGTGCCCAGCCACTGGGCTAAACACACCCCATCGATATTTTTATTTATTTATGTGGTGCTGAGGATCGAACCCAGGTCGCACGCATGCCAGACGAGCGTGCTACCGCTTGAGCCACATTCCCAGCCCCCATCACACAAAATTCTTACCTTACTAAACAACTTGTTATGTCTTTGTGATTTTCATATCAAAAGCAAAAATACAGGGTTGGGGTTGTGGCTTTGTGGTAGAGATGCTTGCCTAGCACGCATGAGGCACTGGGTTTGATCCCTAGCACCATATAAAAAAAGTAAATACACAAAAAAAAACAAGAATATAGGAGGGTGCGGTGGTGCATGTCTGTAATCCCATCGGCTCAGGAGGCTGAGGTTGGAGGATGGTGAGTTCAAAGCCAGTCTCAGCAATGGTGAGGTGCTTAGCAACTCAGTGAGAACCTGTCTCTAAATAAAATACAAAAAAATAAGGCTGGGAACATGGCACAGTGGTTGAATACCTCTGAGTTGAATCCCTGGTACCCTCCCCCCCACAAAAAGCAAGAATCTTACAACTAAGAATATTCTACTTATCGTTTTATTTATTTATTTTTGGAGCTGGGGAATAACACTCGAGTCTTTCATGCTAAGCATGTGCCCAGCCACTGGGCTAAACACACCCCATCGATATTTTTATTTATTTATTTTGTGGTGCTGGGGATTAAATCCAGGGCCTTGTGCGTGTGAGGCTTTTTAATTTTCTTTTTTTTTAATTATTTTATTTTTTTAATTTTTATTTTTTATTATTTTTTATTTTTTTTTTACATTTTTATTAACTTAAATATCAGGAACATCTGCACAAGGTACTATGCTAAGTTTTAATAGTGATGACTATAATCACCACAGCAATAAAGTCAGTGAAACTACTCCCTGATCTAAAAAAATTAGATAATCTATCGAACAGAAAAATGAAGTTCACAAAATAATGATGAAAGTAGCCAGAGAGCCGAAGGAACACAAATAAAATACATTCTTCAAGAATGAAATTCAGTTGAGTTTTGCAGAGGAATGGGAGTAAAACTTCTAGAGATACGATGAATAGAACAAACACAGACAAACCTTCTAGTCCTTTTTCAAATAGGAAAACACAGAATATAATGTCACAAAATAAGTTTTGTATAAACAGCTGTGTTTCAAGCCTAGAAATCCCACAGTTGCCAAAAATTAAGAAAATATAAACTTTAAAACAACTGGGAAGAAATAAATAGAATATTTTATACCTCTGAATGACTTCATGCTAGAATAGCAAAGATCAGAAAAGAGTTCACGTAGCATATTCTATAAGCAAAGGAACCTAGAAATTAACTGCCTGCCCAAAGACAGGAGCAAAAAGTCCCATGAGAAACTGAGGCCTACAGATTAAGACTCATATTAGTATGAAGCAAAAATTCATATTATCTAGATGATTTACCAACAATAAATGCAGAAACTGGCATTAACAGTTGGTCAGAAACCAATGAAACCCATAAAGTCATCACAGACAAATGCAAAAACGCCAGGTATTGAGGGGTAATGAAAATGTTTTATACATTCATCAGTGAAGTTTAATTGTGGGAAACTGCAGAGTTTACAGGACAAAGGAACCTATTTCTTCAAAAAATGAATTGCTGGGGCTGGGGATGTGGCTCAAGCGGTAGCGCACTCGCCTGGCATGTGTGCGGCCCGGGTTCGATCCTCAGCACTACATACAAAGATGTTGTATCGCTGAAAACTAAAAAAATAAATAAATAAATATTAAAAATTCTCCTTCTAAAAAAAAAATGAATTGCTAAGAAGAAAGAAGACAAAACAAAAATGAAAACTGAAATATAAAGAGAAACTTCAGCAATATAGCAGTTGGGCTAGATGGTGCACACCTATAATCCCAGCTACTTGGAGGCTAAGATATGAGGATCACAAGTTTGAGGCCAGCTTGAGCAATTTAGCAAGACCCTGTCTCACAATTAAAAAAAAAAAAAAAAAAGGGGGGGGCCACAAGTGAAGCCCCATTGTAGAGCAATTGCCTAGCATGTGCAGGACCCTACGTTCATTCCCTAGTATTGCAAAAGAAACCAAAAGATAGACAGATATACTAACCGCTTAAGGTGTGGAACTTACCTGGATCCTTATCCAAACAAGTAAACTGAAAAATACACACAAATTTGACATCTGAGTCAACTAAAAATTTGAACAATGACTGGATATTTAATAAATTAAGGCATCACCATTAAGCTTTCTCAGGCATAATAGTATAATGGATATCAAAATATTTACAGATGAAATGATATGGTGTCTAGATTTACTTACAAACACAAGAAAGGGAGAAAAGGGTGAAAAAATAGATTCAGTGACAAGACTAGCTAAGAACTGATAATCTTTTTAAGCTCAGTGGTGGATAAATAAGAATTCATTATTCTGCTCTACACTGGTATATACTAAAATTTTTTCCATCAACATTTTTCTTTAAAGCCTTACAAAATATCCTTTATCTCTATAATAAAGTAATATTTTAATAAGCATGTTATCTTCACTTATAAGATTCTTTTATTCTTGTGATCTAATCTCCAAATGTTCTCTCTTCAGGCCATTTGTATTTTCTTATAAACAATTCTTTGTTGTTGTGGTGTTGTTGTAGTAGTAGCAGATGGACAGCATGCCTTTTCTTATTTTTATGTAGTGCTAAGTGCCTCACATATGCTAGGCAAGCGTTCTGCCACTGAGCTATTGCCCCAGCCCTACAAACATAATTTCAATAAATAATTTTTATTTATTTTATCCATAAATTTCAGTAAGTTAATTTTTTTCCTAAAACACAATTTCTGTCTGATTAGCATGGCATTAAATAAGTTATTTTACATTTTAAAAAGCTATTCCACAATTTATGGACTGGGGTTGTGGCTCAGTGGCAGAGCGCTTGCCTCACACATGTGAGGCACTGGGTTAGATCCTCAGCAACTCATAAAAACAAATAAAAAACAAACTAAAGGTACTGTGTTCATCTACAATTAAAGAAAAGAAAATTTAAAAAAAAAAAAAAGCTATTCCACAATTTAAAAAGCTATTTTTCTCCTTCCTATTGTATCAATAGTTGTTTGCCCTTCCTAATTTTAGCTTTCTTTCTTTCACCGTCCTAATTTTTAGCTTTCTCATATGTTTCTTTATTTGGCTAGCTAATAATTTAAATATTAGATAAATTACCTATTTTTAAAGGACTTAGTTCTCATTCATGCTGACTTTAAAAAAATCAGTAGTCAGGCTATTTCCCTCAGTACAACTTTGTGTCCAAGATAACTGACCTCCCTCCTCCCAATATTGAATCCAGGGCCTCCTGCAGATTAAGACATGCTCTATCATTGAGCTACATCCCCAGCCCCAAGATATTTTACTATTAAAAATTCTACTTTTCTTTTTTGGTACTGGGGATTGAATCCAGGGGCTCTTTACCCTTGAGTTACATCATTAGTCTGTTTTATTTTTTATTTTAAAACAGGGTCTCGCTAAAGTGCTGAGACTGGCCTCAAACTGTGATCTTCCTGTCTCAGCCTCTTGAATTGCTGGGGTTACAGGCACATGCCACAGCATCCACCTTCTACTTTCTTTTTTTAAATACATTTTTTTCTGCTTACCAAAGTTAATATGGCCCCCCAAAAAATCCAAGTATTAGAAAAATATATTTTAAAAGTATATATACACACATTTCTAAAAATGACTGCAATCCTATACTTGAGTAAATATTAAAATTTCCTTGTGTTCCTCTTGATTTTTCAGCACAGAGTAACATACATATTAAAAACACATAGCAGATTATGCTTTCATATTACTTTACAACAAGTAAATTACTATTTTCCCCAACTGCTCTGTGCTCTGGCATCTCTAGTCCAGGATATACAGAATTCTCATTTTTAAAAAATTTTTATTCTAATTTGTTATATATGACAGCAGAATGCATTATACTTCATATTACACATATAGAACACAATTTTTCATATCTCTGGTTGTATACAAAGTATAGAATCCTCATACTTAATGCCTACAATACAATATTCCATTTCTAATTGATTAGAATATAGTTGTCTTTGATTTCTGCTGCATTGAATAAACATCAGTAGCATTTTCTGTACACTCAACAAACATTTCTACAGGAAAATTCTTTAAATGGTATTGTGGATTAAAGTGTATGAGTGATTTGGATTTTTAAACCTTGACAATCTGATAGGTGAATACTGAATACTATTTTTTAAATATTTTTCTTTAAGCCCAACACAAATACAAAAGAGTACACAACTCAAATTTTAAACTCAAAGTTCAATAAATTTTCACAAAGTAAATACACAGCATCCAGATCAGAATCCCCAAGGCCGGGATTCCACCTCTTGGGTCCCCTTCTTCCTCCAGGAGAAGTCTTTTCTGCTGTCCTTTAATAAACTTCCAATTTCTACTCTGACCTTGCCTCTGCGTGCATCTTTGGTGTTATTCTTCAACATTGGGGAAGCATGGACTCTTCACCGGTCAACAGCGGTAACATATTGGAGGTCCCACCGAGATTCTACACCAAGGTAAGTGCACGCACCCCACATCTGTTTGAGGCGCATCTTTCTCTTTCTTTCTGGAGGTAAGGTGGGCACCCGACGGCTACTTAAACGCAATTGGTGCAGCCGCCACTCTTCAAGACTCGGGTGAGAGGTTTCCCGGCCTAGGCAGCTCTCAATCACCTGTTCAATACAGAGCAGGCATGTTGGGTTCTGCCAAAGCCGCTTCCAACTTTTCTGTCTGGGCCCGGGGAGCAATTGGCGTGAGTACACAGTGTCCGGAATCCCGATCTGCCTCGGATGCGTGGAGGTGGAGGAAGGAGTTTGGAGCAACTGCGGAATTCCGGTCTGGGCTACACTCAGACGTATTCCTAAGGCTCCTTTCTCTTGAGCCCCCTCCCGGACGGCCCTCAGGGGTATCTAGGGTGATCGGTAGATGAATGGCACTGAGGGAAAGCCCCAATCACATTTGCCTCCGTATGGGCTACGCAACACTCCCAACCCCGCATCCATTCCTCCTGGATGCTCCCCTTCCTTCTCAGGTCAGAAATGTTAGCAATTCAGGTTGTAGGACTGAGAAAGGCATGGGATAATTAGCAAAATCTGCCCAGGTTCCCTAAGATGCATAGGTAACTTTAACTAGTCTGTTTTACCACCCCAATGTTTAATGTTAATGAAGCCCGAAAAGGCCCTAGGCCAAAGTCCACCTCAAAGAAATGTTAATGAACAGCCCCCAGCAAAAAGGTGCTGACTCAGAAGTCCTTCCTGACCAGATTACTTCTTTGGCCCACCTGTGTCCCACCCCTCGGGCCTTCCCACCTACATTCCATCACCAAAACTATAAAAAGGGGAAACAACCGCACTTCCACGGATTCCACCTCTTGGGTCCCCTTCTTCCTCCGGGAGAAGTCTTTTCTGCTGTCCTTTAATAAACTTCTAATTTCTACTCTGGAAAAAAAAAAAAAAAAAAAAAAAAAAAAAAAAAAAAAAAAAAAAAAAAAAA
>NW_025999880.1:2148619-2167117 GCF_001458135.2 Marmota marmota marmota
GGGGGGGGGGGGGGGGGAGATACTTGGGAAAGAAGAGCAATGGGGTGAGAAAGTGGAAGGGATGGGGAGGAGCAGAGCAAAAACTCCAGCTGATGCTGATACTTAACTGAAAGAACAGAATGGAAAATATAGAAGAGGAGGATGGGACAGAGACGCAACAGAGGAAGTCCACGCAAAAGGCCTACTCCAGGGGGCCACAGTGTAGAAGGGAACACCAAAATGGGGTAACATTCATTAGGAAGAAATATCAAGACCCTAAAGTTTAGGAGAGAGAGGATGAGAAGAGAGGGTGTTTCCTGTATTGGAATCGCGGATACTGCACCAGACTTCTCGGCGGCTAGCCCGCTACGAGGGGTGAGGGGTTAACTGCGGGGGTTCGCAGACGTGGAAGGGGGTGCGGCTCCAGAGGTTGCGGCAGGAGAGCCCGGAGCAGGCCAGCGGTCCGTACCTTATAGTAAACATCGAACTGGATGTTCTCGGGCAAGGAGCGGATGTCTCGGCGGGAGCGGATGTAGTTGTCCACGACAGCGGAGATGGCGGTGTTGTACAGAGTCTCTGGGATCCACTCTAGTTCCACGGCCGCCATCTTCCTTCCCTCCTCCTCCGCCTCCTCCGCCTCCTCCTCCCGAAGGCCCCCGCCTCCCTCCGTAGCGAACTCCTCTGCGGCCCCGGAGGATTCGGAGGGGCGGTGGCAGCCACGCGGGCACACGGTAGAAGGGCACGGCAGCCCTGGCTCCTAGGGGGCGAGCTGCAGGGAAGCGGCAGCAGACGCAGGCGCGGGTAGAGAGCGGGACAGGGAGCAGCAGACAACCGGGGCGAAGCCTCACATTCCGGGTTTGAGAGGAACCCGGGTTCCGTCCCAGCGCCGATCTCTGCAGGGGCGGGACTGCGTGTGCGGCGTCATGACGTCAGCGCACGCCGATGCGCTGGAGGGAAGGAATGCGGCAGGCGGAAAACTTGGGAAGAAAGAGCAACGTCCCTCCCACACACATCCTACTTTTTGAGGGGCCTGGGATGAGGGTAGATGCGAGACTCTGCCCAGGGATAAACTATTACAAGTTTTTAACCCTCCATTCTGAATCACTCGAGTCCTACAGCAAAATTCTGTATCGGGTTTCTTGGACGCGGATCCTTTTGAGTTTCAGGAAAAAGTTTGGATCCTCTCCCTAGAAAAGTACACAGTAATCCATACGTTGAAAATTATGCATTCAGGGAATTCACAAATCGAAATCCTTCCTTAGCCAAAGTCCTAAACCCAAGTTAAGAAACCGCTGTCCAGGAACTAGAGGTTATGAGGGAAGGGATTGCTTTTGATTGTATGACCTATTCGCCCCGTTGGAACTTTTATCACTCTTCTTAATCCAAATAAAATTTACAAAAATAAAAAAAGAATAGGAGTCGCTCTAGAAGAATTAGGTAGAAAGATTAGCCTGATTATGGCTGACACAAAGACGACTGTAGTGGTAAGATTTTTAAAAAGGCTCTTTCTTGTCAATGAGAGGACTTAATGATAGAAATTAATATTTCAATCTTCTTCCAGGATTAACAGTCCGACTTTAAAGGATTATCGAATAAATGGGTGTCCTTGTTTCAGCTGCTTTCCTTCCTCCGCCTGAAAGTCTGCTATAAATGTAGTTTAATTTTAAAAGTCTGATTTGAAGAACTTGCAACATCTTTGTAGTAGGAATTTAACAAGGAAATTATTGCCATTGCAGTGGATGACACTATCTCATAGTCACTCTATAACAATGTAAATACTGAAGACAGCAACAATAATAACCTGATATTTAGCTGTAAAGGAAATGGAAGGAGTTCTTTAAATTTACCCTTCACCCAGGTATTTCAGTTAATAACAGTGGTTAGATAACTTAGTGAAAGAAAGAAATATGCCATGCCATAGCACAGGCCTGTAATCCCAGCTACTCTGGAGACTAAAGCTGGAAGATTACAATTTGGAGGCCAGCCTGGGCAGTTTAATGAGAGACCCTGTCTCAAAAAAGATGGGGGGGTGGGTTGGCCACGGGAAAGCGGCATATAACTCAGTGGTATGTAGCACCCCTGGGTCCAATCCCCAGTACCAAAAAGAAAGAAAGAAACACATTTAGTCTTCAGTCTATACTAGTTCTTACTTTATAATCCTAATTTTATAAACCTAAAAAAGATGGTTGGCAAATGTAGCAAGAAAAAAAATTATAAATACCAAATTACATTTTAATTTCAGATAAACAAGTAGTTTTTAAATATAAATGTTTCCATTATGTTAAGCCAAATAAGCCAAAATTAGAAGGTTGAGGGGCTTAAATTTTCTCATATGTGGAAGCTAGAGAAGGAAAAGAAAGGTGTGAGGGGATGTAGCTCAGTGGTAAAAGTGCTTGCCTATCATGCTGTGGGCTCTGGGCTCAAAAAAGAGAGAGAGAGACATTGTGAACAATGGGCCTCTTAATCCTTTCTTCACTGCTTTGAGACTGAGAATTACTAAAATGTGTGAGATGGACTTAGAGACACTGGACAAGATGAGACAGACCAGCCAAAATGATGAGGCCACTGAGAAACAATTTACCTGAGGGTTAAATGAGTCAGGACTATTAGACTGGCATCTATACAGAGGGTCAAGGGTCAAAGGGGAGAATTGACTCCTGAATTAGAATCCATATGGAGGCTTAGACCCTTGAGAACTGATGAAATGAGAAACCAGTAGAAATTAGGCCATTTTTATTGTAGACTGTCCTCAACTGATGGAAGAAAGGTTGTCCTTTGCACTCCAGAAAATTAGGTCTGCCAGAGCTCAGATTTGAACTCAGTCATTATACTGTGCTGTTGTTCATATTTTGAACTACAGCATAGAATCTGAGTTTCTAGTGGTCAGGACCAGATCAAAAAAGAGCTTATTATGCTGCAAGTGGCCTTGGACTTTATCTTGGAGACAATATGAAAGTAAAAGAATCAGACTTGTGTGTCAGAAACATGACAAGTTAGGTGTGGTGGTTCATGCTTGTAGTCCCAGGTACTGGGGAGGCTGAGGCAGGAGGATCATTTGAACCCAGGAGTAAGGAAACACTACCTCAAAAAAAGAAAAAGAAGCCAGGCATGGTGGCACTTGCCTATAATACAGTGGCTCAGGTGCCTGAGGCAGGAGGATTGCAGGTTCAAATCCAGCCTCAGCAACTTAGTGAGGCCCTAAGCAGCTTGTGAGATCCTGTCTCAAAATAAAATGAGGTTGGTTAAGCACCTCTGGGTTCAATCTCCAGTACCAAAAAGAAAAAAGAAAGAAAAAGGAAGGAAGATGGCAATAATCTATGACTAGCAGAGAGAACCAGAAGATTTAGAATTATGTATTCCCAGCTCCAGAAGGAAAGAATATGCAAGAGGCCTGCTAAACTGTTAAACTGTCATGGCTTTTTTTTAAAATTTATTTTTCATTATTTTTTAGTTATAAATGGACACAATATCTTTCTTTTGTTTACTTAAATTTATGTAGTGCTGAGGATTGAACCCAGTGCCTCACATGTGCAAGTGAGCCACAACCATCATCTGCCACTGAGCCACAACCCCAGCCCCCTGTCATGGCTTTCTATATATTTTTGTGCACAAAGGAACTTTGTGTTACGCACTTGCACTGTCCACTAAATTCCTCCTGGTATCCTCAAATTTGGCAGGAGGCCTTGCATGATACAGATATATATGAGGACATGTCCCCGGTCCAAAAGGATTCCTGAGGATCATAAGAGGCTATGATACTCATTGTGACAGATTTAAAATGTCAGTTTCTTTGAAGCTGCCATCATTGAGAAATGGAACCTAAATATTTCCGCTTGAATCTGAGTGGGTTCTGACTGTATTGACCAATGGAGTGCAGCAGAAATGATGCTGCATGACTGCTGGAATTAGATGCGAATGGCCAAGAAGAGTTCACCTTGTTTTCTGAAATACTCTGATCCCTAAGGCACCATGTAAAAAATACTGAGTATCCTAAGGCCACCATCCACTGAGGCAACACAAGCCAAATGGAAGGCTACATGGAAGCATTCTGGTCCATAGTCTCAGAATCATTCTGGCCCAGCTACCAGATGTTTTGAACAAAGAACCTCTGAATAATTCCAATTCTAAGACATTTTTGTCACCCTCAGTTTTTCCAGATGAGGGCATTATGGAGCTGACACAAACATCCCTACTGTGTTCTATCTGAATTCCTGACCCACAGGGACATTATAAAATACTTGTTCATTCATCACTAAGGTTGAGGTCATTTATTATGCCATAGTAGAAAAAAGGAACACCCCAGTTATCCAGTCCCCTAAAGTTTCTAGAAACCCATAACCTGGGCTGGGGTTGTAGCTCTCTAATAGAGCACTTGCCCAGCATGTGTGAAGCACTGAGTTTGATTCCCAGCACCAGATACAAATAAATAAAGGTCCATTGACAGCTAAAAAAATATTAAAAAAAAAAAGAAACCCATCACCTTAAACTCTTAAACTCCATAATGAAACTGTTCCCTCTCAAGTCTGTATATATATATATACATATATATATATATATATATATATATATATATATATATACATATATATATATATATATATGTATGTATATATATATTACTAAGCATATGATTTTTTTCATGAAAATAATATAGTTCTTTGCCTGTGGTTTCTTAACTTTCCGATGGTCATTCTGTCACACTAAAAGGCTGAGCCATGGGATATCAAAATGGAGACAATGATATTTGTCTTAAATCTGAAGAGTCTTTTTCAAAGTCCTTCAAACCGAAGTCTATGTATTATATTCAATACCCACACATTAACAACCCCAGACTAACGGCCACATGGATCTCCTAAATAGGGTCTTCCAGGTGTACCTAAGACATCACAAATCATTTAAGAAAAATGATCCATGTAACTTGCAGCCAACAAAGATCAGAGCAAGTCTTTATCAACAAGCTTTGGTCATGTAGGAGAAACAATACAGAGAGGAAATCCAGCTTAATTTCAACCCTCATCCCTATATCTGCTTACAGATTCATGGACATGTTCATAGTTACTGTTCATGTTGTTTTAACTTCTTTAAATTCACCCTGCTTAGATGTGGCATTCCATAATCAAGATAGTTAAGTTACCTGATAGGTTTTTTTCTCATTGTTTGTTGTTGTTGTTGTCATTTTTTGTTTGTTTGTTTGTTTGTTTTACCTCCATGTCTTCATTAACATATATACTATCCCCATTTGGACCTACAAAGCAATGGAAAATATAGCCTATGATTTGCCAGTCCTTGTTTTGAGAAAGCCCACCTGGAATACATACTGCATTCTTATCCTGACACTCTGAAATAATGGGTATAGAAGGACTGAGTGGGTTTTAAATTTGTGGTGACAGTGTTGGTCCAATGTAAGGCTTAAGAATCATTCTTGGAAAGATAGACACACAACCAATAACAATGCAAAGTCAGAAATACTGTGATAGAGTTTTCCCAGGATATTGTAGGAATTTCCATGGATAAGATAATGACTTGGGTTCGGATGTAATAATGCAGCTCCAAGTAGTTCAATTCTCACAGTATTTTTAGTTGCAATGATGTTCTCAGGAAGATAACACTGGAACAGATTTACTTGAGCAATCATAAGTGGGTTCATTTTCATTTACCTTGATAACATACCTGGTTAAAATTTCTTGGGAAATCTATCAGAATACCTGGGAAAATTGTGAATCAAACTCATAGTTCTTCATTTGTTACAGTGAAAAACTAACTTTTTCACTGAGATAGAAAATAAAAACATGGGCTGGGGATGTGGCTCAAGCGGTAGCGCGATTGCCTGGCATGCGTGCGGCCCGAGTTCAATCCTCAGCACCACATGCAAAACAAAGATGTTGTGTCCGCCGAGAACTAAAAAATAAATATTAAAATTCTCTCTCTCTCTTTCTCTCTCTCTCTCCTCTAAAAGAAAAAAATTTTAAAAAATAAAAATAAATAAAAACAAGTGAACTACAGGCAATATGATATAATTATATAATAGTAATAACTCTTGTGCTATCTGATGGGAATACTGTTTTCCTAAGTGATATCATATACCTCCAACCTCCCACCAAACATTTTAATTAAAAATATTTCAAATGATCCAAACCTTGAATTTTTAATTTAAAAGAAAACATAGGGTTGGGGTTGTGGCTCAGTGGTAGAGTGCTTGCCTAGCACATGTGAGGCACTGGGTTCAATCCTCAGCACTACATAAAAATAAATTAATAGAATAAAGGTATTATGTCAATCTATAACTAAAAGAATATTTTAAAAATATATATGGTAAGGCTTTTTACTGAGCTTAACAACATACTAAAGTTTGGGTCTATAAATACGCAAGCAGATTTGAGAAAAATTTCAAGACTAGAAAAATATAGTTGATAATTACTGATGATAGATAAGAGAGGAAGAATGTGTAATTAGAAAAAGAAGAAAAAGTTCAGGCATTATAATCTGCCACCTAATATACCTTGTAATAATAACTTACATTATAATTTAATTATTATAACAATATATCTGTATGCCATATTTCCCCACCTGTCCAATAAGCATATTGAGAACACAACTATATAATACATTTCAAGTACCAAGCCAAGAACAGATTACAGGGTGAACATTCAATAATTGGAGTAATAAATGAATAGTCCCTCCTCATTTTCTTTACAGGGTTTGGGGGGAACACATGGTTGTCATATCACATAATATTTACTTCCTAGGCTGGAGATATAACCTAGTGGTAGAGTGCCTCTGGGTTCAATCCCCACTACCACCAAAATAAACAAACAACAACACTTTCTTTACAACTCAAACTTTCAAAAACACTCCTTAAAATACTTTTGAAAAATTGTGGTATGATATAGATAACATATAATTTGCCATTTTAACCATTTTTTCCAGTGCTGGGAATCAAAATAAGGGCTTTGAACATAATAGGTAAGCACCCTACCATTGAACTACACTTCCAGCCCCCATTTTAACCAGATGATGATGATGATGATGATGATGATGATGATGATATTACTGAAGATTGAGTCCATGTGTGCTTTACCACTGAGATATATTCCCAGTCTTTTACTTTTTTATAATTTTATTTAATTTTTTTTTGATAGTAGATGTATATAATGCCTTTATTTTATTTATTTATTTTTATGTGGTGCTGAGGATCAAACCCAGTGCCTCACACATGCTAGGCAAGCAGTCTACCACTGACCCCCAGCCCCAGCCCCTTTTTACTTTTTAATTTGAGACAGGGCCTCACAAAGTTGCTGAGACTGACCTCAAACTTGCCATCCACCTACCTCAGCCTCTGAAGTCACTAGAATTACAGGTATGCGCCACTACTGCTCCTGGCTAACCATTTTTAAATGTGCAATTCATTGGCATTAAGTATATTCACAATGTTGTACAACCATTACCATTATCCATTTCCAGAAATTTTTCATTGTTCCAATAAAAAATTCTATAAGTACAAATCACTAACTCCCCATTCTCCTGTCCCCCAAACCCCCAGGCTTTGGCAACTAAATTTTTACTTTCTGTCTCTGACTCTGCTTATTCTAGGTACCTAATATAGTAGAATCATACAATAGTTGTCCTTTGGGTTCTGGCTTGTTTTTATTAGCATGTTTTTGAGCTTCTCCATGTTGTAGAAGGTGTCAAACTTACATTTCTTTTTAAGGCTTAATAATATTCCACGGTATGTACATACCACATTTTGTTTATTCATTCATCTATTGATGAACATTTGGGTTTTTTCTACGTTTTGGAAGATGTGAATAACACTGTTACGAACATAAATGTACAAGTATTTGTCTGCAACCCTATTTTAAATTCTTTGGGGAATATACCCAGGAGTAAAATTGCTGGACCATATGGTAATTCTATGTATAACTTTTTGAGGAACTGCCAAACTATTTTCCACAGCATCTGCACCATCATACATTCCCACAGGCAATGCAGAAGGATTCCAGTTTCTCCACATCCTGGCCAATGCTTGTTACTTTACACACACACACACACACACAAACACACACACACACACAAATGGTCACCCTAATCTTAATGGTGAAGTGGTGGTAAAATATTTTTGCATTTCACAAAAAAATCACAGTAGAGTAATGAACTAGCCCAATAGAAAGGTATACTAAATACAGAGTCTAAGACATCAGTCATGTTGGAAAAATGCTTAGGTAAACATGTTAGAGTCTTAAAAATGTTCAAGTTTTTAAAAAATAAAAGCAATTAAAAATGTTCAAGTTTCCACTTGATTTATAGATGTTTCCTCACATATTCAAATAAATGTATGTATATGGATATTTATAGAGCTCGTTTATGTGTTAAGATATCAGTTTTAAAATATGAGCGGATGTCACTGTGCAGCCCTTCCCCCCTCCACCCATGGAGGCAGCAGCTAGTGTGGTTCTATGCCTATTTGTTTTAAATGAGAGGGCACAGAAAAGAGAAACAAGGAGCCTTCTTTGTTTTTTGCATTTCAAAAGTCTAGGCTCTGAAGGGAAAAAGAGCTCATACCAAAGACAATACAGTAGATGTGGGACTGACTTGATAAACAGAGCTTGCCTATTCCTTAGACTAGCCAGTTTCCCTGGAAAGGAGCAAGGAAAAGAAAGGAAAGCCCAGAGTAGAAACTTGATTATGGAGAAAGTACCCTGCACCCTGTCCCTTTACCAACAGTTCCATCTTCCCAACCCCAACATGGATCCTAGAGTAAAGAAGGGGAGAAAAAAAATAAAAGATTTGAGCAGTTCCAGGACATAGGGTCCACTTTTATAGGAAAAGTCCAGAAATAAGAACCCTAAATGAGAACAGCTGTCTGACATGCCCAGGCAGGGGGTCACATGTCCATCTTAGTCCAAGGGAGGACAAAGCAATATAACTGTTCACCATGAATACATCAAATAGAAAAGGGATAATAAACTAAGAATAAAAATCAGGTAGCCAGGTATGGTGACACAAGATTGTAATCCCAGCAATTTGCTTCTTAAACAAAATCTCAGAGCCTTCAGTATGATACAGGAGAAATAGAATAAGTCTTTTGAATACCTGAGGGTAACTAGCATCTATGAAGTGCTTTGGGCAATCCAAGAGTTGCTTAGAACAACAGAATGATTTCTATGTGTGCAAGGACTTTATACTGTCTTCCAGAACAGGCCACTGGCTAAAGGTTCTACTATAACAGTGCCCTTGAGAGAGGAGAGAGAAATCTATTTCTCAAAAAGTTCTACACACCTATAATCAAAGTGACTTGGGCTGAGGCAGGAGGAAATCAACTTTGAGGATAGCCTCAGCAACTTCTTTGTGAGACCCTCAGCAAACTAGCAAACTAGTGTTACCACTTTTGTCCTTGCTTCCCCAATGTTGAAGAATAACACCAGAGAAGCACGCTGAGGCAAGGTCAGAGTGGAAAATTAGAAGTTTATTAAAGGACAGCAGAAAAGACTTCTCTCGGAGGAAGAAGGGGACCCAAGAGATGGAATCCATGGAAGTGCGGTTGTCTCTCTATTTTATAGTTTTCGGTAATGGAATGTAGGTGGGAAGGCCCGAGGGGTGGGACACAGGTGGGCCAAAGAAGTAAAGCTGGGGATGTAGCTCAAGCGGTAGCGCGCTCGCCTGGTGTGCGTGCGGCCCGGGTTCGATCCTCAGCACCACGTACAAACAAAGATGTTGTGTCCGCCAAAAACTAAAAAATAAATATTAAAAAATTAAAAAAAAAAAAAGACCAGGCATTGTAAAGTTTCTAAGCTGCAAGGCCTGAGTTAAAAAGTAAAGGACCAGGTATTGTTAAGTTCCTATGCTACACCCCCAAAACCTGAAATTCCTGTAGCTGTTAGGACAATACCCGGAACTGCCCAGTAAATATTCCCCCTGACCATCTGGTTGTTTAATAACCTAGGACTCTGTGTGGCTAGGCACGTAGACATCGCAGGGCCTAAACCAATGAGTTTGAATGTACCTCCCCCCTTAGAACTCACCTATCACTCCCGCGGGACCTGTTCCCGCCAATGAATGAACTAATCATGTTTAGGAATTGTTGTTTGATTTTCCCGCAGTGTATGATGATTTGTTAAAGGAGACTGTGATGTATGTAAAGTCCCCACCCTCCCCAAAAAGTGTACTTAAGCATTGCTCAACCCCTGTTCTGGGCTCTGGGCTGCTCTCCATTCTTGAGTGAGCACGGAGCCCCAGCGCACTGGATTGGATCCTCAATAAACCCCTTTTGCTGTTGCATGAGCCTCGGTCTCTTGGTGGTCTCTTCCTCCGACGTTTGCCGGACCCTTACACTAGCTAAATTGCTCTACTAATGAGGTACATCCCCAGTCCAAGAAAGTTTTTTGGCGGTGGTGGTGTTTTTCTCTGAGTTTTTTTTTATCTTTGGAATTTGGAAAGTCACCAGGATTCACTTGGAATCATCTTCAATCCCTGTCTTTCACACAATTTACATTCTATCCATCAATAAATCTTGTTGGTCCTACCTTCAAAATACAGGTAGAATCTGATTACTTCTTACTTGTTTATTGCTACCACCTCAGTTCAGGCCACATTGCCTCTCACTTGGATGACTGGGATAGCCTCCTGAAATGGCCTCACTGAATTCACCCTTGTCTTTTCTCTGCTCAAAACACACTGTTTCCGGGCTGGGGTTGTGGCTCAGTGGTAGAGCGCTTGCCTAGCATGTGTGAGGCCCGGGGGTCAATCCTTAGCACCATTAAAAATAAACAAATAAAATGAAGCTAATGTGTCCATCTACAACTAAAAAAAAATTCTTTTCTTTTTGAGAGAGAGAAAAAATTTTTTTAATATTTATTTTTTTTTAGTTTCAGGTGGACACAACATCTTTGTTTGTATGTGGTGCTGAGGATCCAACCCGGGCCGCACGCATGCCAGGCAAGCACGCTACCGCTTGAGCCACGCCCCCAGCCCCTAAAAAAAATTCTTAAAAAAAAAAAAAACAACTCCCATTTCACTCAAAGTAAAAATGGAAGTCCTGACAGTGGCCAGCACAACTTTAGATCCACACAATCTGAAGTTCCCTCTACCCTACCACTGCTCTGTGACCAGACTTCTTACTGCTCTCCTCCATTCTGTTCCAGCTACAGCGGTCTCCATGCTTTTCCCAGGAGCACTCTTCCCCAGTTGCCTCAACTATTAATCATCTTCTTCAAGTCTTGCCCAAATGATACCTTTTCAATAAGGCCTTCTGTGATGACCATAAATAACAGTGTAACTGGCCCTCCAAACCATTTATTTTGAATCGACTCCTTTCTCTCTCTCTCTCTCTCTCTCTCTCTCTTTTTTTAAAAGCACACAACACAGTCTATCACATAAACTAGTAATTACTATGTTTATTATTATTTCCTCTTGCTAGAATTTAAGTTCCACGACATTAGGGACTTTTGTCCTTTTTGTTCACTGCTCTACATCTGGTAACATGAACAGCACCCCCCACATCACAGGTGCTCAAAAAATGTTTGTTGAATTGAATGAATAGAACATATATAGATATCCTCTGATATCTAAATATCAGGTTTACTGATACTGTTTAGGTTACTGGTTCCTCAATCAGTAACTTGGAGTCTAAATAATCTGAGTTTATTTTTCCCAAGTAGAGGGAATTCATGGAAAATTCTCAAAACACCAGTTCCCCTTTTCATATCCAAATGAGAATCCTAAACTTTAAGAAATTGTTTATACATTTGGTTCTCTCCTCCAAACCATTCATCTGACTCAGCTTCATGGGAATTACTTGAAGACTAAGGGATAAAAGGGGTTCCTCTTCAATTTCCAGCATCATGACAAAAAATTTTCCTTTTACAAATCTCAAATCATTTCATTAGGAAGTACGAGAAAGAGGAGATGGGATGGGTGTGATTTGTTTACCACCTTGGCCAATTCAACATCTGTCTTATATTAACTTTTTTACAAAACAATATTTAAAATATTCCTGACTTTTTAAAAAAAAATGTGGTTTAAACAAACTGCATTTTCTGCCCAAAATTTCCCTTTTTGCCAAAACTCCATTATAATAACTGTAAAGGTTTTTTTTTTTAAGTCATAAACTAACAGGAATAAAGAAATGGCAGGCACAAAATTTTGATAATTGGAATGTGAGCCCTGCACCACCTCCTGTGGAAGCCTGATGGGTATTAAGTGCTTTAATAGACCTAGAAAAACACAAATGTAAGCCAGCAACAGAAAATAGAGACAACCTGATTCACATCACTGAACTCATAAAAGGCTCAGAGTTGGTGGCACAATATGGAATTGTGGGAAAAAGAGAGGCTAAAACTGGAAGTATAGACTGAAAAATCTGATTAGGAAATATTAAGCTATCTGAGGCCCACCTGCCCACATCCTGCCAAGCAATTCTGCTTCCTTCATTCTGGCAAAAGAATGGAGATTTATTGGACACAGGGGGTAAAAGATGGGGTCTCTTGTCTGAGAATTACCAGATTCAGTGATAGGGGTTCTATAGAAAATAAGATATATTAAATGATTTTTTTTCAGTCTGGGAATTGAACCCAGGTAGAAGACATATGCTCTACCACTGAGTCCAGTAGCTTTTATGATAGATGTTAAGATCCTCCTGTTACCCTCTGCCATCTTAGCTTAGCTCCCAAAATACTGACAACCAAGTCTGTACCTTCCTGGTAAGAGAAGAGGCTTCTCTAAGGAGTTTGAACAGCCCAAATGAGGGAAAGAAAGCGACATCAAGTTTTCCTCAATAAAAGACTTGAGCTAGGTTACCATACACTTAAGGTCACGATCAACAAGCTCCATCCATATATTGAGCCTAGAGGCAACTCAGTATTAAATATATAAGCCCTCAACTAAGCATTGTCAGACATTAAATAAAAACAACTAATACAGAACACAGTGCTCAAAACAGACAGAAAAGAGCAACTTGGAGGAAACCCATATGATAAAGGAGAAGAAAACAAATGAAAAACTGTTACTCATGACACTGTCTCTGGGCTGAGCAGAGGTGAACGTTTCGAGGGCAGCCATCTATAACCTGTGAGCCCTGTACCACCTCCTGTGGAAGCCTGAGCCCGCTGTGCAGCTTTCTCCCTTTGTCTCATAACCATGTCCACCAAGGAGAAGGCTAATTCACCAGCTGCCTGGCTTAACAGATTCAGGAACAAGGAAAAGACTGTTCAAAAATGAGGCAGCACCAAATAGAAGTTAATGTGGAGTTAAGGAAAGCTAAGAAGGATGACCAGATGCTGAAAAGGAGAAATGTAAGCTCCTATCCTGATGTCACTTCTCCACTACAGGAAAATCATAACAACCAGGGCACTGTGAATTGGTCTGTTGATGACATTGTCAAAGGCATATACAGCAACAATTTGGAAAGCCAACTCCAAGCTACTCAAGCTACTAGGAAATTGCTTTCTCAGGAAAAACAGCCCCCCATAGACAACATAATCCCGGCTGGTTTAATCCCAAAATTTGTGTCCTTCTTGGGCAGAACTGATTTTAGTCCCATTCAGTTTGAGTCTGCTTGGGCATTTACTAACATTGCTTCTGGGACATCAGAACAGACCAAGGCTATGGTGGATGGAGGTGGTATCCCAGCATTCATCTCTCTCTTGGCATCTCCCCCTACTCACATCAGTGAACAAGCTGTATGGGCTCTAGGAAACATTGCAAGTGATGGTTCAGTTTCTGAGACTTGGTTATTAAATATGGTGCAAAAATATGGTGCAGTGGCCCCACTGCTGGCTCTTCTTGCAGTTCCTGATATGTCAACTTTAGCATGTGATTAATTACATAATCTTATCAGGACCCTTTCAAACCTTTGTTGCGACAAGAATGCTGCACCCCTGTTAAATTCTGTTGAGCAAATTCTTTCCACTTTAGTTGTTTCCTGCATCATGAGGATCTAGCAATATTAGTGGATACCTGCTGGGCTATTTCCTACCTTACTGATGGTCCAAATGAATGATTGAAATGGTTGTGAAAATAGGAGTTGTGCCCCAACTTGTGAAACTTCTGAGAGCTTCTGAATTGCCAACTGTGACTCCCGCTCCAAAAGCCATAGGAAATATGGCTGGAACAGATGAGCAGACTCAGGTTGTGATAGATGCAGGTGCACTTGCCATCTTTTCCAGCCTACAAACTGACCCCAAAACTAATATTCAGAAGGAAGCTACATGGACAATGTCAAACATCACAGTTGGCCAACAGGACCAGATATAGCAAGTTGTCAATCATTAGATTAGTCCCATTCCTCACTGGTGTTCTAAGGCAGATTTTAAGACACAAAAGGAAGATGTATGGGCTATGACTAATTATACAAGTGGTGGGACAGTTGAACAGATTGTATATTTCCTTCATGGTGGCGTAATAGAACCACTGATGAACCTCTTAACAGCAAAAGATAGCAAAATTATTCTGGTTATTCTGGATGTCATTTCAAATATCTTTCCGGCTTCTGAGAAACGAGTGAAACTGAGAAAACTGAGGATAATGATTGAAGAATGTGGAGGCTTGGATAAAACTGAAGTTCTACAGAACATGAAAATGAGTCTGTGTTCAAGACCTCGTTAAAACTGATAGAGAAGTATTTTTTCAGAAGAGGAAGAGGAAGATCAAAATGTTGTGCCAGAAACTACCTCTGAAGGCTATACCTTTCAAGTTCAGGAAGGGACTCCTGGGACCTTTAACTTCTAGGCTATACAACCGAGGCATAAATTTTGTTGTGTACTGTATTCGTATAAGTTTGTCTTACTGTTTCTCTACTGAGAGCTCTTTTTAAATGTGGTTTGTTATCGTAGAATTTTTTTTTTAGAGAGAGAGAGAGAATTTTTTAATATTTATTTTTTAGTTTTCAGCGGACACAACATCTTTGTTTGTATGTGGTGCTGAGGATCGAACCCTGGCCGCGCATGCCAGGGGAGCGCGCTACCGCTTGAGCCACATCCCCAGCCCTAGAATTTTTTTTTTTTAACAACAAAACTATACTTGAACATTTCCAAACTCTACATACTGTATAAAATTTGTCCTCTAAATGAGTTTCTTATTTCTATATGGAATTTCATATCTTACAGTGTCCTGTAAATAAAGATTAAATTCTATCCTTTTCTCTAAAAAAAAAAAAATGTTACTCATATCTTCAGACAGTTCATCTATTAAACAACAAAAAGATGAAACTTCAAAATGAAACATTTAGGGATAGGGATGTATTTATTAGTGGAATGCTTGCCTAGAATACATGAAGGCTTAGGTTTAGTCCCTAGCTCACTAAATAAATAAATAAAGGAAGCACTTAAAGTCTAACTTTAGAGAGCAAAAGAGATATTGGAAATTTAAATCTCAATAGTGTTTTGGAATTCAAAGTTGAGAAAATGTCCTGGAAAGATGGCAAATAGGAGCTGGGCGTGGTGGCACATGCCTATAATCCCAGCATCTCAGGAGGCTGAGGCAGGAGGATTGCTTCAGTAAAAGCAAAGGGCTAAGCACAGTGACACCCTGTTTCTAAATAAAATACAAAATAGGTCTGGGGATATGGCTCAGTGATAAAGTGACCCTGAGTTCAAGCCCTGGTCCCCCTACCACCACCCAAAACAAAGATGTCAAATAGGACAAGAAAATAAAAGAAGGTGGGAATGCCAGGAATGTAATGTAGTGGAAAAAACGCCTCTAGGTTCAATCCCCAGCACCAGGAAGACAAAAAGATACAATAAAAACAATGACCTCACCAGGCACAGTGGTGCAAGCCTGTAATCCCAGCTGCTCACAAGGCTAAGGCAGGAGGATCCTAAATTGGAGGCTAGCCTGGGCAATGTAGTAAAACGCTGGGGCAGGGGATCAATGGTAGGGCGCTCGCCTAGCACATGTGAGGCACTGGGTTCCATCCTCAGCACCACATAAAAATAAATAAATAAAATAAAGGTATAAAAAAATAATAATAATGAGAATGTAATTCAGTAGTAGTGCCCCTGGGCTCAATCCCCAGCACAGGAAAAAAAAAAAAAAAAAACAGTGACATCCAACTTCTCAGTAGCAACGCTGTTGTGAAAATGTTTATTAGTATATGGTCTCAGGAAATTCCTTTGGGAGAAAATTATTTCCAACCTAGAATTCTGTAGTCAGACCAATTATCAATTAAGTGTGAAGGTAAAGGAGAAGTATTTTCAGACATAAACATATTTAAAAAAATGTTTTCTTTGTACTCTTTCTAAAAACAAGAACAGATTTATGGGCTAGGGCTGTAGCTTAATGGTAATGCACTTGCCTCGAATGTGTGAGGCACTGGGTTGGATTCTCAGCACCACATAAAAATAAATAAAGATACTGTGTATTCATCTACAACTAAAAAAAATATCTAAAAAACCTGATTTATACAAATGGAGGAATTTGGGGTTGAATTGATAGCAAGACACTTAGAAAGCTAAGCAAATGAACAAATAAGATAACCCACAAAAGACAAAATGTGAAAGGAAAAGTAATCATAATATAACATTAACGCTGATAAGAATAGCATTTGCATAATCACAATAAAGTAAATGCTCTGTATTCCTTTAGTAATACTTTAAGTATATGGAAGAAAAAGAAATGGGAAGGGTACATCTGTGACATGGTAGGGGAATGGCACAGGAGGTGGTGCAGGGCTCACAGGTTACAGATGGGTGCCCTCGAAACGTTCACCTCTGCTCAGCCCAGAGACAGTATCATGAGACATGGTGGACATGGTTATGAGACAAAGGGAGAAAGCTGCACAGCGGGCTCAGGCTTCCACAGGAATGGCAAAAGAGAATTAAATTCTCATCTTCCTTTAAAGGAAGAAAATAGATAATGCCCATATTTTTAAAAACTATTTCATCAAAAGGGAAAACAAATCACAAAGGTATCAAACTTCTCACCAGGAACACTGGTGTTAGGAAACATAATTAGTGCCTAGACTCACTGAATGACTGAAGGAAAAAGCTATTTTCAATTTAATTTGTGAATAGAAAATGGAAAGGAGGACTGCTATTTTATATGATGCCATTTATAGGGGCCAGGTGTGTAGTTCAATGGTAAAGCACTTAACTTGCAGCCTGGGGTCCTGGGTTTTAATCCTTAGGACCACTAAATAAATAAATTAATTAAATAATACAACTTACAGAATTATGTGACTCTTTATGTGAATGTGTAACCCAGAAAAACAAATCACAAATATTTTATATAATTCTATTTGGAATACTAAATTAAAATTTAAAACTCATAATGTGTAAATAAGCTGGCTAATTATTATCCTTGCGTGGATATTAAAAGCTAAATTTTTTACTTGATAAAGTAATAAATTATTAAATTAAATGTCATGAAAATATTTATTAGCATATGGTTTCAATGAATTCCAATACAAGCCAGTTAATTTGAAATTTCCTAGTAACCAAAAATACCAAAAAAGTGAAATTATTTTAATAATGTATTTCCTTTAACTCAATATATCTTGTTAAAGCACAGAATTATATGAAGTAAATAAGACAACTCCATCATTTTACTCTGAAACGTCCCAGATTCCACTCATTCCTAAATATTAATTTTTCAACTTTTCCTTTCTTTTCATGAAATACGATATATTTCATTGTCCTCAGAACTACCCAGAGTCTGTATCTTTTGCTTCCAATCAGAAGAAACTTAACAATATAAAAATGAACATACCATAATTTAATCTACCTCTTTGTAATAAATACTCACATTATTTCATTTATAATATTAATAATATTACCACAAGCTGGGCAAGGTGACACATGCCAGTAGTCCCAATGACTCAGAAGTTTGAGGTAGAAGGATCACAAGTTCTAGGACAGCCTCAGCAATTAATCAACACCCTCACTTAGCAATTTAGCAAGGCCCTGTCTCAAAATAAAAAATAAAAAGAAATAGGAATGTAACTCAGTGTTACAGTGCCCCCGGGTTCAATCCCCAGTACCAAAAAAATTAATAAATAAAATAACAATAATAATAATACCACAAACATCCCTTCCAGTTTGCACATCTGCATGTTATCTTTAAGATAAATTCCCAGAGATTAAGTTGCTGAGTGAAACTGGAAATACATTGAGAAATTTGATAAATATTGCCACATTTCCCTGTAAAAAATATCATACCAGTATCATTACTCATAAACAGGGTTAAAGATTTTGGATGCTACTTTCCCCATCTCCACTCAAAATCTGATTAATAGAGAACATTTGGTATTATCGATTGGAATTTAAAAATGGTAAATAGGAATTGAAGTACAATCTCATTAATATTAACAAGACTCCAGTAAACTGGAATTTAGTTTAGGTCTGAGGCCTCTTATTGCCATCTTGTGACTCATATACTCAGGCATTCTTGTGGAGAAATCAAAGTTAAAAAAATGAAGTTCCCCAGGCTAAGAGTACAATTTACAGAGCACATGCTTTTTTTTTTTTTTTTTTTTCGGTAGCAGGGATTGAAAAGCAAGGGGTACTTTTACCACTGAGCCATGCGTCCCCC
>NW_025999880.1:2171879-2199148 GCF_001458135.2 Marmota marmota marmota
AAAAAAAAAAAAAAAAAAAAAAAAACAAAGATAGCAATTAAAAACTCTGGAAATCTTTTCAACAAAGCTAGGAAGCCTCAAACAGAGAAAGCTTACAGAATGGATCCTTAAAACCTTTTTTTTTTTTTTTTTTTTGGTACTGGAGATTGAACTTTACCACTCAGTCATACACAATCCCAGTCCTTTTTATTTTAAGACAGGGTCTCACTAAGTTGCTTAGGGCCTCATTAAGTTGCTGAGGTTGGACTTGAACTTGTGATCCTCCTCTTCAGCATCCCAAGTCGTTGGAATTAGGCGTGTGCCACTGTGTTTCGTTCCTTTTTTTATTTTTCCAAAGATTCACATATTTATTACTGAACCAACTGAACTGGGTACTATGATGCTTTCATACCTAAAGAAAGATTAGCTTCCCAGGTAACTATGCCCATCTGTCCTAACAGTGATGATATTTTCAGCTTGACATGGAAAGTTGATCAGGACCATGATACAGCATAAATACATGATACAGCATCTCATGTGGAATTCCTTGTAGACCCAGGTTGATTTTCCTCCACTGTCTCCTCTTGGAGTTGTACCTGATTTTATTAGCAGTTTCCATCTGAATCCATTGGGGAATGGAATGATTTTGCTTTTGTTTCTTGGTTAGGAATTTGTTGATCCTGAAAGCCTTGTGAGAAGACGCAGTGAGGGATGGAATCAAGCACACACATCATGACAACAGGAAAAAGCCCTGAAATAATCTGTTTTTGTTTTTGTTTTGGTACTGGGGATTGAACCCAGGGGCACTTAACCACTGAGCCATATCCCCAACCCTTTTTATTTAGATAAAGGGCCTTGCTAAATTGCTGAGGCTGGCTTTGAATGTGCCCTCTTACCTCCTGAACGGCTGGGATTACAGGTGTGTGCCACCGCACTGGGCTAGATTTCCATTTTTTATCTCCTCTGTTTTCAATATGATGTTGCCATCCTGTCCTTCCTGTTTCTCAAGCAAACCTGCCTATCCCTGTCTTAGGATTTTTGGAGTAGCTGTTCCTTCCGCCCAGAACACTTTCCTTCTATGGTTTCATGTGGCCGGCAGCTTCTTGTTATTCAAAACTCAATGCAACTATCACTTCCTCAAAGTAGCCAGTGTGCATGAAAGTGCTGGCACATGCACACACACACACACACACCCATCACATGAACATATCACCATGGTTTATTTTCTTCATAGCAGATATGGATTTATCTATTTAATTTTCCCACTTGTTTATAGATCATTTATTTCCTCTCCAGTTAGAACCCAAGATACAAGTAAAAATAGATACTCAAATTACTGGTTAATAAGTCTCATTTTGCTGATTAATAAATCTATTTTTCTTTTTTGCCTGTTTGGGATTGATAATATTTTTCTGAACTCATGCTTAAGATCAATATAGACTTTTCACAGAGGCTGCTCAGCCAGCCAGGAAATGGGAAATTAGCATCTCCTTCTGTATACATATATCAAAAGGGAAGGATTGAGCTAGAGCATTCAAAAGAATGATCCAGGGGCTAGAGTTGTGGCTTAGTGGTGGGGCACTTGCCTAGCATGTATGGGGCCCTGGGTTCAGTTCTCAGCACCGCATATAAATGAACTAATAAAATAAAGATCCATCAATATCTAAAAAAATATATTTTTTAAAAAAGAATGAGCATGTAGAAGTATGGAATCTGGATAAACTATTAACTTCTGCATGTTCTGTGAATAAAATAGAAAATGTCCAATATGAATTCTGCTTGGAGTAGAGTAATGTGGGGGTTGAATGGGTAGTGATGTTGAGCGAGGAAGGGAAAAATAAATTATGTCCTGGGGAGTTAGTATACTGGGCCTATTGTGTTATTTCTGATCATCTTGACACATCATAGAATGAAAGAACTTCTTTAAGAACAAAAATTTAAGGAGAGAAGAGACTTGGGCCTATCTGACAAATCAAGCTTCATTGGGAATGTTGATGGAAAGGTGACTCCAGCATGCAGTGCCTAGAAGCCTTGCTAACTGTGCAGACTTTGATGAAAGCGACTGAGAGGTAGAGGGTCTATTAAAAGGGCCCATCCTGGAGCACTCAGAGGCAAAAAGAAAACCTAGTCTCCACATCCTCATTTGACAAAGAATTGACTATGAAATTTCTCCCCCACACCTTCCCAGTCTATTTTCTGCTCTAAGGATATGAAAATAGAGACCCAATGCTCACATATGGGGATTCAGCTCTACCCCCAGACAATTTGGTTACATCCTACACTCAAAATTAGTTTCCTTCCACATAGAATCAAAACTTCCAAATTAGCAGTCATTATCTTTTTTTCCCCAGTACTGGAGCTTGAACTCAGGGTTACAGTCATTCGCATTAAAAGGCAATGCCTGCCTTTTTTCAGCCATTGTTGTGCGAGCACTGAATTTGGTTTCTCACCATGTCTTCTCATAAGACTTTCAGGTTCAAGAGATTTTTGGCCAAGAAACAAAAGCAAAATCGTCTTATTCCCAGTGAATTAGAATAAAAACTGGTAATAAAATCAGGTGCAATTCCAAGAGGAGACACTGGAGAAGAAACAAGCTGGGTCTATAAGGAATGATAGGAAATGGCACACGTATTTATCAAGGCTGTGATCATCTTGTCATCATGTCCACCTGAAAATGTCTGTACTCTCTGAACAGTTGGGGAAATTTAATTGGGAATGTGTGCTTTCTTTGGTGTCACAGCTGGAGTACTGGTTTTGGTTGGTTTGCTAATAAATATGTGAAACATTTGAACTGCAAAAAAAAAAAAAAAGGCAATACCCTAGGGCTGAGGCTGGGGCTCAATGGTAGAACACATGCCTGGCATGCGTGAGGCACTGGGTTCGATCCTTAGCACCATGTAAAATAAAATAAAGATATTGTGTCCACCTAAAACTAAAAAATAAATATTAAAAAAAAAGGCAATGTCTTAGTCAGGCTTGGTATTGCATGCCTATAATCCCAGTAAATCAGGAGGATCACAAGTTCCAGGCCAGCCTTTATACCCTGTCTCAAAATAAAAATAAAAAAGCACTGGGGATGTAGCTCAGTAGTAGAGAACCCCTGGGTTCAATTTCCCAGTAGCACACATGTGTACACATACACATACACACACACCCCAAAGCTGTCCAAGAAAGAATATCTTTACAAATGTATAACATGAAAGTGATATGAAGACTAGTCAAGAGTAAGTTTCAGAGTGAGTAGCTATGGATATAAGAGTACGTGAGGTGAGCGGGGGAAGCTTTGAATGGTGAAGGAGAAGAATGGGAGAGGAGGCGACAGACCAAGAACAAAGATAAGGTTTCCTGAGTATTACTAGGCCTACAGGTGCAGAAACTTGTAGTAGCACTTATCCTCATAGCATTTTTTATCATTCTTGGTACAGGGGAAGACAACACAGCACAGGATTTATTCTGGAAGTGACACTTTGAAATGTCCAGGTTGATAGAAGGAAGGGATGCAAGGGACTTGAAAGTACTCCTGAGACAGTAGCACAGGTGACTATGAGGTCAGACTAGAAAGGGAAAGAAGAGGAAGGTCAGACCAGAGAGGCTACCATGGGACTAATAGTAATTGGGAAAACATAAGGATAGGATTGGAATAAGGACGGAAGGATAAGGGGCCTACAGGTCTCTGTGTGATCCAAGAATAAGAGTAGTAAAAGCGAAGGCATGGGAGAGCTGGAAAGAAAGGTGGAAGATAGAATGGTAGGTACCTTGGAGTTAAAGATATGTAACATAATTGAAGCAATTTCTAGGATGGTCACATGTAAGTCTGATTGACCTAGAGTGAAATACATGTCATTTGAGTTGACTAAGTCATGTAAGTATGAGGTATGGGGTTTGGTTTTCTTTCCTTTGCAGTTCTAGGAATGAATCCAGGAATGCTTTAACATTGAACTATATCCCCGTCCCTTTCATTTTTTTACAATTTTGACATAGGGTCTCCTAAGTTGCCCAGGCCGGCCTCAAACTTGCAGTCTTCCGGCCTCAACCTCCCAAGTTGCTGGGATTACAGGGATGTACCACTGTGCCCGGCAAGGTTTAGTGTTCCCTCCAAAGGAAAGGGAAGTTACCAGGCTATGCACAACATGGGTTTTAAGAGGTGCATAGTGAGCAAGGTGCTATGGAATCTTATAAATGTAAAATAGTAAGTATAAACTTGTGGATAAAAAATAAAAGTTGTAGAGAGATTTTTTCTCACCTGAGAGGAGTACTGGTTTGGTAATAAGAGAGAAAGCAGAAACATTCAAAATTCTCCCCTGCTCCTGTCATGTATGAATTATTGGAGACCACGAACCCCCAATGTAAAAAAGGTAGTACCAAGAGTAAGATTTTCAGAATAAGACAAGAAGAAGATTTGGGAGGAAAAAATATGAAGGAAAGGAGAATATCAAAGGAATCTTTGATAAAGGAAATACGTATCTGGAAATTAGAGTAGAAAGATATTTTAGGGAGGAAAGCAATGGGAGGAGGAGGCATTGGTTTGGAAGTAGAGAAAAAGAGAACAGCGAATAATAGAGACTAAATGGTGAGATGTTTTTATTTTGAGTAAAATCTCTAAGAATAACGATTCAGCTGACCTTTACAAATGTATAACATTAGATGAATGGAACTCTGGAGTCCTATTCGTGCGGTCTCCTGACATGGCTATACTCTGATAAGGTCTCAGTGGTTTCTGGATCATGATATCCAGGCTGGAGAGCTAGGGGCTATGTTGGAGTGAGTCTAGGTTGACTCTATCATTCAATAAATTTCAGATATTATATACAGTTGAGTGGTCAATATATTCATTATTTATCCAATGAAAGATGTACTGGATGTAGTCGTAAATAAATAAATAAATAAATAAATAAATAAAGTCTTCAAAAGGATGAAAATATTAACAAATCTCAGTCTGCCTTTCTTTTCCTTTTCTTTCCTGCCGCAGTCTGGCTGGGCAAATAACCGGGAGGTGAGAAGCAACTTGAAGGTTGAAGCGGGAACTATTTTATTGCAAGTGAACTCAGCGGGAACTGAGTGAAAAAGTAGCGGGCACCCAAGGTAGCAGAAGCCGCTCCTCTGCGGGACAGCAGAGGTATATATACCTAACTAATTACACACAGCTTGACTCAATTAACATCATCTAGATACAGCAGTCAGCCATTAAGGAATCCTCATCATCTTAATGGCTCGATGGCGTTGCTTCACAAACCACTCCTCCTGGCAAACTGCCAAGTGCCATCTTGACTTGATTGCATCCCCAACACTTTCCCTACCCTTTCTTTCCTTCCTTCCTTCCTTCCTTCCTTCCTTCCTTCCTTCCTTCCTTCCTTCCTTCCTTCCTTCCTTCCTTCCTTCATTTCAATCTTCCTTCCTTCCTTCCTTCCTTCCTTCCTTCCTTCCTTCCTTCCTTCCTTCCTTCCTTCCTTCCTTCCTTCCTTCCTTCCTTCCTTCCTTCCTTCCTTCCTTCCTTCCTTCCTTCCTTCCTTCCTTCCTTCCTTCCTTCCTTCCTTCCTTCCTTCCTTCCTTCCTTCCTTCCTTCCTTCCTTCCTTCCTTCCTTCCTTCCTTCCTTCCTTCCTTCCTTCCTTCCTTCCTTCCTTCCTTCCTTCCTTCCTTCCTTCCTTCCTTCCTTCCTTCCTTCCTTCCTTCCTTCCTTCCTTCCTTCCTTCCTTCCTTCCTTCCTTCCTTCCTTCCTTCCTTCCTTCCTTCCTTCCTTCCTTCCTTCCTTCCTTCCTTCCTTCCTTCCTTCCTTCCTTCCTTCCTTCCTTCCTTCCTTCCTTCCTTCCTTCCTTCCTTCCTTCCTTCCTTCCTTCCTTCCTTCCTTCCTTCCTTCCTTCCTTCCTTCCTTCCTTCCTTCCTTCCTTCCTTCCTTCCTTCCTTCCTTCCTTCCTTCCTTCCTTCCTTCCTTCCTTCCTTCCTTCCTTCCTTCCTTCCTTCCTTCCTTCCTTCCTTCCTTCCTTCCTTCCTTCCTTCCTTCCTTCCTTCCTTCCTTCCTTCCTTCCTTCCTTCCTTCCTTCCTTCCTTCCTTCCTTCCTTCCTTCCTTCCTTCCTTCCTTCCTTCCTTCCTTCCTTCCTTCCTTCCTTCCTTCCTTCCTTCCTTCCTTCCTTCCTTCCTTCCTTCCTTCCTTCCTTCCTTCCTTCCTTCCTTCCTTCCTTCCTTCCTTCCTTCCTTCCTTCCTTCCTTCATTTCAATAGTTATTGGACTGAAATAGAGTGGGGTTTGAGTCTGTTTCCTCAGAGGAATGGAGAAGCTGAGAGACTATCTTGCCTAAAGATATGTGTATTGACCAGATGAACTTAATTTTAGGTAGAAAGGTGTGTTTATTGAGCAGGAGTTTGAGAAGGGGGGGGAAGAATTTATTGTACTCTATCTATGAGACATGTCCAAGAGTTAATCACTGGAAGTGTCTATGACTCAAGCCTCTGACATAAATGTAGGGAAATCAATCCATTGCTAGATTAAGTACAGGAAATGTCCTTCTTTGTTTTGAAATAATTATTTTCATTATGGGGGTGTAGCTCAGTGATAGAGTGTTGCTTAGCATGTGCAAGATCCTGGATTTGATCACCAGGAAGGAAGGAAGGAAGGAAGGAAGGAAGGAAGGAAGGAAGGAAGGAAGAAAAGAAAGGAGGGAAAGAAAGAGGGAAAGAGGGAAAGAAAAGAAAAGAAAGTTTGGAAAACCAGGAAAAATTTCTTGTCTTCCAACAATTTTTTTTTTTTTTTGAGACAGGGTCTTATTATGTTACTCGGGTTGGCCTGAAATCTCTGAGCTCAAGTGATCATTCTGCCTCAGCCTCTTAAGTAACTGACACTATAGATGTGCACCACTGCTCATGGACCCTCCAACAAACTTTCAACTTTATAGAAACATTAGTATTTATCTTTGTAGAGTTATTGTATTAAGGCTACCATATACATGGAATCTGGCACTTATTATCATTCAACAAATAGTAACCATTATTATCATTTTTAGTCCATACAAACTATGTTATTTAAGTTTCATCACAGTCTGGTAAAATAAGAATAATTATTTGGCCACCTAAAGAGGAATATATTTAGAATTTGTGTGATATAATATACATGCTCTGATTGATTGGTGTTTCCAACCCAAATGGTTAACCACTAGGTCATCTTTTTGGAGTCTGAGTGAGAATAGAAAGAGCTTTTCCTGATACCAAATGCTAGGATCTGGACTCCAAAGATTCACTTATACTAAATGACTGTTACCTCCTCTGACCCAGTTATTTGATGCGTACTCAGAAGTTAATTCACTACACAGAGCCCTGACTATATGGTGTGTGTGTGTGTATATATATATATAATATATATAGTATGGTGTATATATATATAGTGTATGTATGTGTGTGCATATATATGTGTGTGTATATGTGTATGTATGTGTATATATATGTGTGTGTATGTATGTATATATATATATGGCCTATACTGGGAGATGAGTAAGACTATAGGCCTGGAGTTAAATTAGCTTTGTTCAAATTCTACCATTTGTTTTCTGTGTAATCTTGAGCAAGTAATTTTCTACAAATTTCTATTTCTTCATCTATAAAATGAGGATAGTGATAGCATCCATCTCTTAGAGGTGTGAAATCCACTGAATTCATACAGGTAAAGTCCTTAAAATAAAGCCATGTACAAGAAATGGCCAATAATGTTAACTATTGCAATAGTAATGATATTATTTTTGGATAATTTCACACAAATGTTCACCTTGAATTATGGCTGAGGGCAGATGTGGCTGTAAAGTTGATTTTATCCAATTCTGTTACAAGACTTTTGAGAAACTGAATTCCCAGAGAAAAATTGACTTCTTGGTGAGATACTAATGTAATAAGCACTGTGTTAAAACCCCTTAAACATTATCCCATTTGTTGAGGTGGTACAGCATAGTGATAGAAAAGCTTGCCTAGCATGCGCAAGGTCCTGGGTTTAATTCCCAGCAAGAACAACAGCAAAAACAAACAAACAGACAAATAAATAAATAATAAAGGCAAAACCACTACACCAGAGTCATAAATTCTATACCAGTCTGCTTTTTCAATTCCCAGTAGCATACATGTTGTTGTAAATCAACAACATGACTTTATTTTATTTGCTTATTTTTATGTGGTGCTAAGGATCAAGCCCAGTGCTTCACACATGCTAGGCAAATGCTCTGCCACTGAGCCACAACCCCAGTCCCCAGTCTGCTTTTTAAAATTAATTGTGGGGATATGAATGTACTTCAGAGGTAGAGCACTTGCTCAGTATGTGCCAGGCTCTGGCTTCCATCCCCAGTACCATGAAAAAAAAAATTAAATTCCCAAATGTCTACACCAAAGTACTGGATCGGAAATTTCCAAGAAGGTGTTACTTGTTGCCATCCATAGGAAAATTTTAATAACTGCAACACAACTTGTCTGGAATAAATTAATTGCAAAATATTTTTTTAATAAATAACAAAACAAATTGGCTTTCTGTGTGGTGTTATAAGCCAACTGGAGGGCAATGAACCTTCACCAAATGTTTATACTTCCCTACCCTATCATTCTTGCCTTTGCCCTCTTTCCTTACCTTCTCAGTGACAGCACTCTCCTAAATAGATCTTCTTCATATATACTCTAAATCAGTGGTTCTTCCAGTGTGTTACCGGGATGAACAGCATTGGCAGCAGCTGAAGATTGTTAGGCATATTTTTTCCCCCCTCTGGTATCCAGGGATTGAACACAGGGACACTTAACTACTGAGGCTTTATTTTAATCCTCAGCTTTTTTTTTTTTTTTTAGACAGAGTCTTGCTAAGTTGCACATGTCCTTGTGAGGCTGAGGCTGATCTTGAACTGAAGATTCTCAAACCTTAGCCTCCTGAGCCACTGGGATTACAGGTGTGTGCCACCATGCCCAGATATAGAAATAAATATTCTTATGCCCCATCCCAGACTTACTGAAAGAAACTCTGAATGGGGCCCAGCAATCTCTTAGCAACAGGCACACTGAGTGATTCTCATGCACACTAAAGTTTAAGAACAACTATTCTGAATCTTTATATTCAAAGGGGGTCCCACAGACCAGTTACAATAGCATGACCTAGGAGTTTGTTAGAAATGTAGATCTTGGAGTGGGATGTAGTGGTATGTGATTGAAGTCCTAGCTACTGAAGGCTGAGGCAGGAGGACCACTTGAGCTAGGAGTTTGAGACCAAACTGGGCAACTTAGTGAGACCCTGTCTCAAAATAAAGTTCCTTGGCTGGGTGTGCTGGCATACACCTGTAATCCCAGCAGCTCGGAAGGCTGAGGCAGGAGGATTGCGAGTTCAAAGCCAGCCTCAGCAACAATAAGGCGCTAAGAAACTCAGTAAGACCCTGTCTATAAATAAAATACCACATAGGGCTGGGAATGTGGCTCAGTAGCTGAGTGCCCCTGAGTTCAACCCCCAGTACCCCCCAAATAAATAAATAAATAAATACAACAACAATAAAGTTACTTGGGAGGCTGAGGCAGGAGGATAGCAAGTTCAAGGTGGCCAGCCTGGAAAACTTAGCAAGATCCTCTCTCAAAATAAAAATTTTAAAAAGAAAAAGAAAAGTGACAGGGGATGGGGGTAGGAGGAATCTCATGAAAATCAAAGGACATCAATAGTGGAGAGGGAGGAGAGGAGGGAAAGGGGAAATACTGGGGGAAAGGGGAAATAGTGACCAATTATATTGTTGTGTTGTGTGCAGGTACAAGTATGTAACAATGCATCCCACCATATTCACAACTGTAATGCACCAATAAAAATATGGAGATAAATAAAATAAGAAAGTCTGGGATGGCGTTCTATTCCCAGTATTCTTCCAAAACATTCTCTTCACCCTTTAGCCATTTCTCTCCCTCCTATTCACAGATAAGCTTCTTAAATGACTTGACTATACTATGCTCAGAGTCAGTCTCTGATATTACTTCACTCACTCCTCAATCCCTCTCAATCTAATTTATCCCTACCACTCCACCGGAATTTCTTGGAGTTACTCAGTAATGAGTAGTAACCTTTGTGGATAAATTCAATGGATGATTTTTCAGTGATGAACTTACTTGCTCTCCCCACAGCACTTGACATTGTCAACCATGTTTGCTTCTTAAAATCCTCCTTTGACTTCCGAACAATACATCCTTTTCTATTTTTTTTCCACCTCTCTGACCACACATAATCATCTTCCTCTGGAACTCACCACTCCCACTGCTAACCTGGGAGTTAAGAAAAGGCGCTAAGAAACTCAGTGAGAAGCTGTCTATAAATAAAATACCACATAGGGCTGGGAATGTGGCTCAGTGGCTGAGTGCCCCTGAGTTCAATCCCCAGTACCTCCCAAATAAATAAATAAATAAACAAACAAACAATAAAGTTACTTGAGAGGCTGAGGCAGGAGGATAACCTGGTAGCTGGAGGACAGTAGGCCCACTTGTCTAAAATAGTGCCCCAACCTTGTCACTCTCTACTCTTTCTTGTGAGAGCTTTCCTGTGTATCCTAGGATGTTCAGCAACCTATTAGATGCCAGTAGCACTCCCTCTATCCCAGTGTGACAATAAAAAAAAAAAAAAGGACCCTTTGCAGGAGAACTTGCCCATAGTTGAGAATTACTGGACTAAAAGTAATCCTGGGTGGGCTGGTGGTGTAGCTCATAGTTGAGCACTTGCCTAGTAGGAACAAAGCCCGAGATTCTATCCCCAGCACTGCAAAAGTCCAATGTGACCCAGTTCTGGCAAACACTAAGAGAGGCTTGATAAAGACTTCTCAGAAAGTTCTTTGCCTGAAAAAGAACTATGGGAAGCTCTTCTTTCTTTCCCATCACATGATGAAGCACATAACTTTGATTGCTATAAGTAGGTCTGGATGAAGAAAGAGATGGTCACTGAACTTCTGCATCAACCAGTTCTTTATATATATATTTAGTAGTTGGTTCATCTTTATTTACTCATATGCAGTGCTGAGAATCGAACCCAGTGCCTCACACATGCTAGGCAAATGCTCTACTACTTTGCCACAACCCAAACCAACCTGTATCAACCAGTTCTAACAGCTGTCCTTCCTCTGGATTTAGTCCTAATACACATTCCAAACTTGCTAACTCATATTGTCTGCTGTTATTTTGTGTCCTTCTACTGGTTCTCTTCAGATTGACAGTTTGACAGTTCCAACTATGTGGTTTTCTATTCTTTTTTAAATTTTGAAACAGGTTCTCCCTAAATTGCTGAGAGTCTTGCTAAATTACTGAGGCTGACCTTGAACCTGAGATTCTGCTGCTTCAACCTCCAGAGTCTCTGGGATTACAGGTGTATACTAACAAGCTGTTTGGTTTTTCTTTTTCTTTTTTTGGTACCAGGTGCTTAACCACTAAGCTACATTCTTGGCTCTTTTTATTTTATTTTTGAGACAGGGTCTTGCTGAATTGCTTACGGCTTTGTTAAATTGCTGAGACTGGCCTTGAACTTGCAATCTTCCTGCTTCAACCTCCCATGTCCCTGGTATTACATGGGTGCAACATGGTATCTAGCTCTGTTTGGTTTTCTACTTTGGTTTTCCCACTGGATGCTAATTTTACTTTCTTCACATTTGATATGGCAGCTCTCATCTCACTACTGTCACCATAGTTTCCAACTCTCAGATCTGAGCCTGAAATCTCAGTACAACTGAGAGGAACCTGGAATATAGAGTAGAGAAATCTGGCTGGGGTTCAAAATTGCAATGTGTGGCATGCTCAGTTGCGCCCTCTGCTGATACTGGATCAGGAGGTCGAATAGCTTCAACTTGAAACAGCAGGAGTTTGAACAACCTCTGCTTTCTCTTATTGAAGAACTAGAATTAAGAAACAGAAAATCCAAGCATGATGAGTTTTTAGAATTAAAAGGACATGTAGACTTTAGAACTCATATAATGTGTTTTTGTCTGTTTGATTCCATCTCTATTCTCAGTGCCTGGAACAATCTTAGTCACATTAAATGCTCAGTAAATATTTGCTAAATGAATGTATGCTGATGAGCAAGTAAAGGCCTACTTGGCTGAGAAAGACATAGTTGAGACCTTTTATTCTCCTAGAAAGATAAGGAGAACAAATTCCTTGGTTTTTGAAAACTCCCTGTTCAAGGTCTTTATTAGGCCTCAATAGGGCTTATTTCATTAGGCTAGAGTTCCTGTCCTCTGGTTCCAAAATATGTCATCTATATAACAAATCTTTATTTTGATTTTATTTTTCATACTGGGGATTGAACCCAGGGTTGCTCTACCCTTTTATTTTGAGATTTGGTCTTTCTAAATCATCCAAGCTGACCTTCAATCTGTGATCCTCCTGCCTCAGCCTACTGAATAGCTGGGATTACAGGTGTGTCCCACCACACCTGGCTAACAAATCCTTTTTTACTTATACTGCCTTGAGAGGTTTGGCATAGACTGCTAATAGCCTTCTATTGTAATGGAGTTTTTATCTGAGCACACAGTCCTCTCAGAAAAAAGAATTAATTTCTTGGCCTTCTATAATTTAGGTGTGGCCATGTGACTAAAATCTGGTCAATGGAAATAAGAGTTCTGGGGCAGTTCCACATGACACATATGTTTTGGACCACTCTTAGGATATCTATTCTTGGCTCAAGGATTAACCTGGGAATCTCTGGATCCCAAAGAGTAAAGATGTTGGTGACCAAGCATTCCTAGAATACCTTGAATATCACCTCAGAAATGACCCTTTCTATAGATGTAACATTGTCCTCATAGTGGCATATTTTATTCCTAACATAATTCCCAGCATTCCAATCATTAGCAATACTTTTCAATGGTATCTGCCTCCTTAAATGGTCCAGTCCTTTCTAACCATTGTCTTCATGTGGGAGGCCAACCTTACCGGTGACTGAGTTACACTCCCCAGCTGGGTGCTGAGGCGCTCAGTCACAGAAATGGGTGTGCCTTGCTACAGTCCCATGGGTGAGGCTATGGTCACCTGTTCCTTTGTAATATAACCCCTTGCCCTGTTTAGGATAGAATCTTCCATGGAAGTGCCTTGTGTGTGTCCCCTCCTCTTACTGTGCCCTTGGGTGTGGCCTGCCCAGGTGTCAGTCAACCTGCTGACAGTGGACATCATGAAGATAGACTCAGCCCCCTGAAACCTGACCCCTTGCCTCATTTGAATAGCTTCTCCTCAATAAAAGGGGTCAGCGAGTGCTCTCTCTCTCTCTCTTTCTGTGGACCCTTAAGGTCAGAGGAGCCGTCACAGCAACCCCAAAGAAAAAGGTATTTGTGTCTCTTGTGTGGTTATTTCGTGCAGCCCAGTTAGCCCAGTTTAACTCGAGTGACCCCTGAGCCTTTTAGTCTCGAGAACAGAAACCCGGTATCTTCAATTTAAATTCCACTTTTAGAAATGAGGGGAGGGGGGGCTGGGGATGTGGCTCAAGCGGTAGCGCGCTCACCTGGCATGCGTGCGGCCCGGGTTCGATCCTCAGCACCACATACAAACAAAGATGTTGTGTCCGCCGAAAACTAAAAAATAAATATTTAAAAAAAAAAAAAAGAAATGAGGGGAGGGTCTGGGCACTGTGGTTCATGCCTGTAATACCAGTGACTAAGGAGGCTGAAGCAGAAGGATCACCAGTTGGGTCAATCTCAACAACTTAGTGAGGCCCTGTCTCAAAATTAAAAAATAGAAATTAAAAAGTCTCTATCTCAGGCTGGGGATATAGTTCAGTTGGTAGAGTGCTTGCTTCACATGTGTAAGGCCCCAGGTTCAATTCCAAGCACTCACTCCTTCCCGGCTGCCATGAGATTAAACACTTTCCTCTGCCATTCTGTTCTACCAGGATACTTCTGACTTGGAGCTGACCATGAACTGAAAACTCTGAAACTAAGAGCCAAAATAAATTTTTCCTTCTCTTAAAAAAAAAAAAATAAGTTGGGTGTGGTGGCACATGCCTGTAATCCCCCTGGCTCAGGAGGCTGAGGCAGGAGGATCTCAAGTTCAAATCCAGTCTCAGCAACTTAGAGAGATCCTAAGCAACTTAGTAAGACCCTGTCTCAAACGACAAAATAAAAAGGGCTGGGGATGGGACTCAGTGGTAAAGCACCCTGGGGTTAAATCCTTACTACCACATAAAATAAAATAAAATGAAATAAAATTTTAAAAAATGCTTGAGGTGGATGGTGGCAGGGGGTGTGGCTAGCAGGTGTCAAGCAGTGGGATGAATAGTGTGATTTGGGCCATAGGGAGATGCTGTGGTGACTGTAAAGTGTAGAGAACTGAGGCTGAAAACAGGAGTCCAAAGAAGAAATATCAGTTGTCTTAGCCAGAATGCAGATTCAAGCTGGTGGCAGCCTTGCCAGGCATGGTGGCACATGCCTGTAATTACCAGCAACTCAGGAGACTGAAATAGGAGGATTACAAGTTTGAGGCCAGCCTCAACAATTTAGCAAAGCCCTAAACTACTTAGTGAGACCCTGTCTCAAAATTTAAAAAATAAATAAATAAAAAGAGCTGGGGATGTTCCTCAGGGGTTTAGTGCCTCTGGGTTCAGTCCCTGGTACAAAAAAAAAAAAATTAGAGCTCAGATGTAACTCAGAGGTAATGTGCCCCTGGTTTCAATTCCTAGTACAAAGAAAGAAAGAAAGAAAAAAAAAAACAAGAAGAGGATTGGGAGTGTAGACCAGTAGTGGAGCACTTGCCTAGCATGTGTGAAACCCTGGGATCATTCCCAGCACTGAAAGAATAAAAAGAAGTGAGATAAAACATTTATCTGCTGGAACGCTAGAATGCTAAAGCAATTCCCTCTCCCCCTGAATAGCTTAGCAAAGAGGTAGCTCAGCACCAGCTACAGAATGTCATGGCCAACCTTGCAACCAGAAAACTGGTTGATTAGTGTTCCACTTCCTCTGAATTTGCCTATAAATACAGACAGAAGTTTAGGCAGATTCCTTTCCTAGACCTTGGTTTGTAAAATGTCCAACTGTGCCTGGCTCAAGCTACCCTCTCGGAGGATCATGAAAGGTTGTGGGTTTGGGGGTGTCTGTGTGCACTCTGCTCCTGCTTCTGTAAACTTTTCCCACTGAGTTTTGTGTTATGCTTGCATCGTGTGTTCCTAGCAGCATTTGTCAAAACATATGTGCCTGATAGGATTATACTCCAAGGATCTCTAATTTCATTGCTCACTAATCACAGAGATGGAAACCATGCCAATAATTTAAAATGGATATTCAGAGTGTCCATATTTCTATACTTTGTGCTTTGAGTATGTCAGATCCACCTATTTTACCATTACAGGATTTGTTTAGCAATCACGGTATTCTTCTTAAGAGGAATGTCTTGTTTCATAGTAAGTATTGTTTTAAACCTGCTACTTCTAGGCATTCTTGGGACCATTTAAATCCTCTCTAGATGGCCCACTCAGAACCTGAATAAAAGTAGACTACACAGGACAACCATCTTCAAGACTTTCCAGCAAGATAAAGTACAAGGAAAGGAGAGCTACTGCTTAACTTCTGTCTAGGAATGCACTCTTCCCTCAAAGCAAGACTGTTACAGTGGGTTTATCAAAGTTCTAGGTAAGTTATTTGCCTTCTGTTTTCAGACATCGACTCACAACAAACATTTTATAATTTCCTTTCCAATATACACATCTGGCATAATGAATTACAATATTATGTGTAATTATAATGCACCAATAAAAAATAAATTAAAAAATTTATTTCCAATTGCATCAAAATCAAAAGAAAGACATTTTAAAGGGAAACAGAATTTATAAGATGGCTCCACTTCTCCCCTGACTCCTTGGTAATCCATCAGTGGGAGATTGTTTCCATCCCCTTGCCTCATCTGGTGCCATGCATCATGCATGAATGCAACTCCACCCACATTGGCCAAGCTGGTGTCCAGATTAATGCCTGCCGGGAGCTCTACTGCCTAACTTGGCATCCAGCCTAATGGCCAGATGCCAAATGACAAGACCATTGTGGAAGGAGATGACTTCTTCAATACCTTCTTCCCTGAGATGGGCCCAGGCAAACATGTACCTAGGCAGTGTTTGTAGATCTGAAACCCACCATCATTGAAGAAGTTCATACTGACAACTGCTGCTATCTCTTCCACCCAGAGCATTGTGCCATTCATGTTTGTTTGCAGAGAGGAAAAGCAGTGCCAGGTGTATATATCTTGATAACCCCAGAAATATTCCATTTACATCTTAGACATCATTATTTTCCAAAGGCCCAAATGCAATGGAGGTTAGGAAAAAGGGATAGTTAACATTTTCAGTCCCTATAGAGAAGGTAGCTAATGGAGAAAACAGTTAAGAATAGTTGATGGGTCAATCAATGTCGATCAACTATTCCTCAAAGAACATTTCCTCCAACAGTAATCAGAGTCACACAAATGTGCCAAATTTTCTTATCTACTCCACTACTGAATGATGTTTCTAATTTTTGATATTTCAAACAATAGTGCAATGAACATCCTTGTATGTCTTCCTGTGAGTTTGTAAAAACCTTATCACTTTCATTGTACAAAAATACTGGCTGTGATGAATTGTTATTTTTGCATACCAAGACCAAGGTTTTTTTGGGAAAAAAAAAAGCTGAATGTTTAACATTTTTCCCCTCTAACACCATTTTCCTGGGGCTTAAACACAACTGTCTTCAAGAAAGGGAAGGGTCATGAGATAATAGGAATTTCTGGGTATGGAAGACCAATAAACACATAAAAATAATTTTCTGCTACAAAGAAATTAATAGTTTCAACATATAATAATTGAATGCTGGATTAGTACATAAGCAAAAACTAGGACATATCAGAAGTGAACATGAAGAAGCACAAATCTCAGAACAGACTACATGGGATCAAAGCAAAACTGTAACACAAAATAATGCAGGATATTTCAGAGACCAAACAAGATCAACAGGCTGTCCTGAGCTCCTTAACAAGGAGGAACAGATTCTATCTGTGGCAATAAAGATTCTTTTGTGTTGCAAGTGAAGAAAAATACAAGGCAAACTGGTGTCTTTAGAAGAAGAAACCAAAAAGACTGTTGTTAAATCTAGGGATTGTCAAAGTTCAAATAATGTCATCAGGGACTAGCTCCCTAACCTTCTCAGTGTTAACTTCATCTTCATTTTGGTTTCTTCTCAGAAAGGCTGCTGTAGTCCCAATTTCACATTCATAAAACACCAAGTCCTGAGAATTAGTTTCTCTTCCTGTAGATCTATTACTAGGGAGAAGTTGTTCTCTCTCAGAAGTGGCAGCAAATGTTCTCATGTATCATTGGCTTCTGATTAAGTTTTGAGTTCATTAGTGAACTCGTTACTAAGGCCATGGAGATGGAATATGTTGACTGACCTAATCCAGTTTAAGCTCTCTCCTAAAGATAGGGCTGGGAACATTCTACCCAATCACTTGACTTGAGAATGAGGGAGGGAGTGATTATCCAGAAGAAAATCATTGTTGTTTTACTAAAGGAAAGATGAATGAATGTTGGAAAGGAAAAAACAAAATGTTCACTAGAGTACTGAAATAAACTTTATGTGATTTTTAAAAATTAATTGTATGTAAGTAGGCTAAGTAACCTATATGATTCTCATTACAGAGATGGTCTCAGTCATTATCTGTGAGTCCTTGGATTGTTTTCACTTCATTTTTCATTAAAATTTATCCATGAGTAATTCAATAGAAACTCTCTCCAACAAAATATACAATGATATACCACTTAACTGCTGTACCTGATGAATCAATGCTTTCCACTGTCTCTAAAAAAAAAAAAAAAAAAAAGATACTGAATCCCAGTGCATGTTAAACCATTGGTAATAAACTTCAACTCTCAGACACATGCACACACTACTGCTCCACAAGTTGAGTCACTGCTTGTTCAAAAACTTGTTTGTTCCAGTTGTTCTTGTTTTAATTACATGCTTAATTAAATGTTACATAAAAAGAGGTTTGGAATATTTAATACATGAATGGAAGAAAAATAACTTCTTTCTATGAAAACCAAATTGAATATTTTAGAAAGACTTAATAAAGGCAAGTCAATTTTTAAAAACTGCTGTCAGTTAGATTTGAATAAGGTTACCTATAAAAAAGACTGATGGTATGGTAGGGAAGTCATAAAACTCAGAAGGATTTTCTATTGAGAGCACTTCGTCTATGTTTTAAGTTCATATTCCACTTTAAAGAAATCAAAGCTGGGGCTGGGGTTGTGGCTCAGTTTGAGAATGCTTGCCTAACATATGTGAAGCATTGAGTTCGAACCTCAGCACCACATAAAAAAAAATAAAATAATAAAGGTGTCCAATTTTTTTTAAAGAAGTGATCTTTGTTAAAAAATAAAAAAAGAAATCCAAGCTGAAAGTCATAGGTGATGCATTATTGATGTGGTTTATGGGGAAAAAAGAGTGATGCTGAATTACAAACAGTAGACTCATCCAAAGTCAAAGTCTTGGCCTTACATCAAAAGATTGGCAAATGAATGTGTATTGATACTATTAGTTAAAATGTTTAAGGTACAAATATATGTGTGCTGAAAGCTGTGAAAATGAAGCTGAGAGGACAGTGAGCAAGAGAATTGGAACTAATTTGGTCATTGGGAGGTAAGAAGTGGCTGGTTCAGGAAGGTGAAGAAGATGGAGCAATTTATCAAGTCAAAGCTTTCAAAAGAAAGACAGGACTCCCAACTCAACAGATCAATGATGAGAATAGTAAACCCTGAAAGATTGAAAGATAAAGAAAATCTTGCTACCTAATAAAGGGATTATGACTAGCCAATGGATAGTTCTATAAGACATTGGGAAACATGGGGTGCAGTGGTGCATACCTATAATCCCAGCAGCTGAGGAGGCTGAGGCAGGAGGATCAGAGTTCAAATCCAGCCTCTCTCTCTCTCTCTCTCTCTCTCTCTCTCTCACACACACACACACACACACACACACACACACACGGCTGGGGTTAAGTGCCCCTAAATTCAATCCCCAGTACACACCAGGAAACATATCTATTTGAAAAAAATTCAAATTCACTTCATGCCAAAATAATTCTACATAATGCAGAATGCATATTTAATTGATTTCAAAGTAAAAAAAAAAAAGCACAAAAACCCATGGAAATACAACACAGGAAGGTTCAAGAGTTTTTTTTTTTCCCCCCTTTATTTTGGCAATGCCACTGGGGATTGAGCATAAGGGCATTCTACTACTGATCTACACTGCCAGCCCTTTTAAATTTTATTCTGAGACAGAATTCTTGCTAAATTGCTGAGGCTGGCCTTAAACTTACAATCAGCCTCCCAAATCTCTGATAGGCATGGGCCACTGTGCAGGCCATTTTTTTTTTTGGTGCTGGAGATCAATCCCAGGGCCTTGTGCATGCTAGTTGAGCACTCTATCACTGAGCTACATTTCCAACCCCAAGAGGTTTTTTGTTTTTTTTTTAAAGAGAGAGAGAGAATTTTTTAATATTTATTTTTTTAGTTTTCGGCAGACACAACATCTTTGTTTGTATGTGGTGCTGAGGATTGAACCCGGGCCGCACGCATGCCAGGCGAGCGCACTACCGCTTGAGCCACATCCCCAGCCCCCCAAGAGGTTTTTAAGTATGTTTTATCACATGTTGTATTTAAAAAAATATTCATATACTATTATAAACAATGCAATAGTGAAAGCCCTTGTATGTGCACCTTTTACAAAGGTGCTTACGTGGTAAATTCCTAGCAGTGGAATTTCTAGGTCCAAGGATGTGTGTAGTCAAAATTTCAGTTGATATGGACTGAAATAGAAATATCAAATTACATTCCCACTAATGAGAGTACTTCTCTGCTACATCTTTCCCAGCCTGCATATTATTGAACTTAAGTTTTTTTTTTTTTTTCGCTAACCTGATAGGTGAACTATATATCTCATTGTTTCTTAGTGTACTAAAATATTTTTCCCCCTTAATTTTAGCTCTTAATTTTTTTTTTGTACTTTTAGATGGACAGTATACCTTTATTTTGTTTATTTTTATGTGGTGCTAAGGATCAACCCAGGACCTCACACATGCTAGGCAAGCCCTCTGCCACTGAGCTACAGCCCCAGCCCCAATTTTAGCTCTTTAATCCATATGCCATTTTATTTAAATGGATAGACATGTCTCCTAACCTCAGTTAGTGAATAAATCAGCTATTTCCCCAATTATTTGCAATGCTACATTCTTACCATGTATACTTTACATATATACTTTGATCCATTTATGGACTCTCTGTTCTATTCTGTTAACCATTTTGGTCATTTCTCTCTCAAGGCCAACTTTATATAATGTTCTCATATCTGTAAGGCAACAAATTACCTTCTTTTTCAATAACATCTTGGCTATTCTTATTTTCTCTTCCAGATAAATTTTATTGACTTATTATTTATTTATAGTAGGAATTGAATGAATCCAGGGGTACTTTACCACTAAGCTACATTCCCAGCCCTTTAAAATTGTATACACACACACACACACACACACACACACACGTTGTTGATAGACCTTTATTTTATTTATTTATATGTGGTGCTGAGAATCGAACCCAGTGCCCCACACAAGCCAGGCAAGTGTGCTACCACTGAGCCACATCCCCAGTCCCCCTTTTTAATTTTTATTTTGAGAGGGGCCTCACTAAGTTGCTGATGCTGGCCTCAAACTTTCAATCCTCTTGGCTTAGCCTTGAGAGTTGCTGTTATTATAGGCATGTAGCACTGTGCTAGGCCCCTTCCAGATAGATTTGAGAATGAATTTGTCATGTAAAAGAATTCCAGATGGAATTTTGGTTATAATACATTTGTATATGAATTTGAGACAAACTGAATTTTTTAAATCTAGGAACATGGAATGATTTTCTATTTGTTCAACATTTTTTTTTCTTTATTAAAGTTCCATAGTTTTTCTCATATCAATTTTATGCAGCTCTAGCTGCCATCTTGCGTCCCTGCATGTGTGCGCCTAATCTCAGCTGGTCTGGCTGAGACCCCCACTGAGCGCCAACCCTAGTCTCCCGCCTTGCCCCATTTCCGCTCCGACAACATGAAAGAAACTATTAAGAACCAGAAAAACTCGCCAAACTGCAGGCACAAGTGCGCATCCATGGGAACTGCTCGCAGAAAGAAGAAGGTGGTTCATAGAACAGCTACAGCAGATGATAAAAAACTTCAGTTCTCCTTAAAGAAGTTAGGGGTAAACAATATCTCTGGTATTGAAGAGATGAATATGTTTACAAACCAAGGAACAGTGATCCACTTTAACAACCCTAAAGTTCAGGCGTCTCTGGCAGCAAGCACTTTCACCATTTCAGGCCATGCTGAGACAAAGCAGCTGACAGAAATGCTACCCAGCATCTCAAACCAACTTGGTACAGACAGTCTGACTAGTTTAAGAACAGTGGCTGAAGCTCTTCCCAAACAATCTGTGGATGGAAAAGCACCACTTGCTACTGGAGAGGATGATAATGATGAAGTTCCAGATCTTGTGGAGAATTTTGATGAGGCTTCTAAGAATGAGGCAAAGTGAATTGATCAACTTCTGAAGAAGAGAAACTTGAAGAAGTTACTGGGAGCTGCTATTTTATATTATGACTGCTTTTTAAAATTGTTTTGTTTATGGATCTGATAAAATCTAGATCTCTAATATTTTTAAGCCCAAGCCCCTTGGACACTGCAGCTCTTTTCAGTTTTTGCTTATGCACAATTTATTCTTTGCAGCTAATTAAGCTGAAGAAGCCTGGGAATAAAGTTTGAAACAAAAGTTAATAAAGTTCTTTGCCTAGTCCAAAAAAAAAAAAATGCATTTCTTGGTAAGTAATTCATCAATTAATAATTTTTGTCCTAGGCTCAGAGTGTACCACAATGAACAAGGCAAGTTCCCTGTCCTCAAGGAGCTTATATTCTAATTGGGAAAGACAGACAATAAAAAACACCAGATAGGCAATCAATGTGGAAAGCAGTATGGAGATTCCTTGGAAAACTTGGAATGGAATCACCATTTGACCCAGCTGTCCCACTCCTTGTTTTATACCCAAAGGACTACAGTATACTACAGTGATGCAGCCACATCAATGTTTATAGAAACACAAATCACAATAGCTAAATTATGGAACCAATCTAGATGCCCTTCAGTAGATGAATGGATAAAGAAAATGTGGTATATATACACAATGGAATATTACTCAGCATTAAAAGAGAATAAAATCATGACATTTTCAGGTAATTGGATGGAGTTGGAGAATATTATGCTAAGTGAAGTAAGCAAATCCCAAAAAATCAAATCCTAAATGTTTTCTCTGACATGAGGATGCTGATCCCTAATGGAATGGGCGGGGGAGCATTGGAGAATTGGAGCAAATTTACATAGGGCAAAAAGGAGGGAGGGGATAAGAGAGGGTAAAGGGGTAGGAAAGATGGTGGAATGAAATGGATGTCATTACTCCAAGTACATGTATGAAGACATGAATGATATGACTCTACTTTGTGTATAATCAGAGACATGAAAAATTATGCTCTATATGTGTACTATGAATTGAAATGCATTCTGCTCTCATATACAACAAATTAGAATAAAAAAAAATTTTTAAAAACCGTTCCATTTTCTCACTTACAGAGTGGAAATAATATGTATCTCACATGCTTGTAAGGATTAATAAATATTTTAAGTTCTTTTGTAAACAAATCAAAACAAAAACAAAAACAAACACAGATAGTAGGAAGCTCTCTGTAAAGAATTAAAATGAAGTTATGTGATAGAAAGATATTGAGTGGTTACTTTAGATGGGATGGTTAGGAAAGTCTCCTAATTTCTGAAAGATCTAAATAGCCAGAAGAATCCATTCTTGTAATGATTCTGGGGATGAGGAGATCATTATAAGGAAAAAAACCTTAAGGCTCATAATAGCTTTGAATGTGAGAGGAACAGAAAGGTCAAGAGGGTAGTGGGACAGGGAAGTGTTGTGAGATGGTGCTGGACAAACATTTAAGGGCCAAGTAGATGATATAGATGTTCACAAGGAGTTTGATATTATTTTATTTTTTAGGATGCTGGGGATCAAACTTTGTATATGCTAGGTAGGCACTCTCCCATTGAGTCATATACCCAGACCTGCATATTATTTTAAATGTGATAGAAAGTCACGGGGGAAGTGAATTATCTGACCTGATTTATACTTTTTAAAAGATCATGATAGGGCTGTGATTGTAGCTAAGTGGTAGAGTGCTCACATAGCACATATAAGGCACTGAATTCAATCCTTGAGACCACATAAAAATAAATAAATAAAGGTATTGTGTCCACCTACAACTAAAAAAAAAAAAAACAAGACAGTAGCTAGCAGAAAAAGAATTTCTTTTGCCAAAATCAAAAGAAAACGAATGTAGTAGATGGTGATGTGATTTAGGGATGAAAGAAAGATTGAGAAAGGAAGAGATATGGGGAAAACATAATCAAGAGTTTGTTTTGGATATATTAATGATTTTTTAAAAAATATTTTTTTTCAGTTGTAAATAGACCTTTATTTTTTTATTTACTTATATGTGGTGCTGAGGATCAAACCCAGTGTCTCACACATTCCAGGCAAGTGCGCTACCGCTGAGCCATAGCCTCAGCCCTGTTTTGTCTATTTAAAGTTGAAGTACATGTTAGAATCTCTGTGGAACTATCAAGTATGCAGTTGTCTGTGATGCAAGGTAAAGCTGAGGTTTGGAACATAAATTGAGGAATCTTCAGCAGATAGTCTTTAGAACCATGGTTCTACATGGAATGTATAGGTGAAGGAAGGGGGCCCAGAACAAGGTCCTGGGGGTGTTAGAGTCTGTAAACAAGTCAGGATGGCTCAATGTTAGAGTCTGTAAACAAGTCAGGATGGCTCCTGGCATTTTGCCAGAGAAATGTTAGAGTCTGTAAACAAGTCTGGATGGTGCCTGGCAAAATGCCAGAGGGAGTGGTTTGTGAGATGGAGGCAGCAAGCCATTAAGTGTGGAGATTCCTTATTGGTTGACTGATGTATCTAGTTTATGCTAATTAGATAAGCTGTGTGGAATGTATAAATACCGCTCCTGTCCTGCAATAAACGGCTCCTACTCCTGCTGTATCAATGTACACAAATTATTCGTCACCCCCCGGTTATTTTGCTGCAGCCATACTGTGCCATGGGGGCACTTCCAACAATCTGAGATCTGGCTGGAAAGAAATCAGCAAAGGAAAATGAGAAAGGGTGGTCAGTCAATGAGGCAGGAAGAAAACCAGGAAAGCATAGTCTCCTTAGAAGCCAAGAGAAGAAAGTTTCAAGAAGGAAACAATGGTTTGGTGGGCTACTAAGTTTCAAGAAGTAAGCAATTCTTTCACTTGCTACTTTAGCTGGAATAGAAGAACAGAAACATTTATCATTAGCTTTGGAAACAGAGGTCTGGTTATGTCATAAAAACAATCTTAGGATATTGATGGAGGTGGTGGCCCAATTGGAATGGGTTTAGGAAAAACCATGAGGTAGGAATTGTAAATATCCTCTTGATAGAGAAAAGCCAGGCGAGGTCGTGCCTGCCTGTAATCCGAGTGATTTCGGAGGATTGCAAGTTCAAAGCCAGTCTCAGAAATTTAGCCAAGCCTAAGCAACTTAGCAAGACCCTTTCTCAAAATTTTAAAAAAGGTAGGCTGGGGCTGTAGCTCAATGGCAGAGCACTTCCCTAGCATGCATGAGGCACTGGGTTCGGTCCTCAGCACCACGTAAAAATAAACAAATAAAATAAAAGCATTCTGTCCATCCACAACTGGGGGGGGGGGGAAGGTGGGCTGATGGTGCTGGGGATGTGGCACAGTGGTTAAGCACCCTTGGATTCAATGTCCAGTACAAGACAACAACAACAAAACAACCATAAAACACAACAGAACAAAACCCAAACAGCACCACTACCACACACACAAACAAAACAAAACCAAATAAAAAACCCCAAACAAAATCTAGCAACTTTTGCCCTGCAGGGGAACAGAGAAACGGGGGTAGTACAAAGTCAGGTTATGTAAGATAGAGACCAGACCATGTTTATATACAAATGGAGATGACCCAGTAGAAATGAAAAACTGACAAGGCAGGAGCAAGAAAGGTTAATTATTTATGTAAAAGTTTTTGAAGAGAAGGGAGGAGAAAGTATCTAAAAACACTAAAGGAAGTGTTGCCTTTGATGATAGGAAGGCCATGTCACCATGAAGAGGATGAAAAATTTTGTGTATGTGTGTATGTCTATGTGTATGTGTGTGTATATATATATATATATACATATATATATGTATATATATATGTGTATATATATACATATGTATATGTATATATATATATAAAAAAACTGTATATATACAATATAAATATATACTGTATGGTTTGTTTTAAGATTAGTATATAGAGTCAGAAAGTAGAAGAGCATAAGTAGAAAGTATTACAGAGATAAGAGTCAGATTTATGATGGATGATTTGTAGGCACCAGTTGTGACTGGGATGAAAAGGATTTTAAAGCATATAGAATTGCCTTTTGTAAATCTCTTGGGCAAAACGTTTAAGCTGAATAAAATATAGAGCTAGATAAACTTTTTTCTTGTAGGCTTGTGTATGGAGGCTGCAGGATTACAATAGTATTTCACTTAGGATCTTTTTATAATTTAAAAATAAGCAAAACTTACAGGTTTTCTTTGAGTGTTAAAATTATTAGTTTTTGTATTGGGGATTGAACCCAGGGGTGCTTAACCACTGAACTACATACCCAGCCTTTTGAGACAGGGTCTCTTTAAATTGCCCACGGGCCCTCCAACTTGCAACCTTCCTGCTTCAGCCTCCTGAGTGGCTGGGATGGTAGGCGTTCACCACCATGCCTGGCTTCTATTTGCATTTCTTGTGCCAACGGTTTGTATTTTTTCCCCATCCCCATTTTAGCATCATTGAATTTGAAAATCCCAAAGGCTGTACAGGAAATTGCATATAAGAGAGTTGGTGATTAAGTGACCACAAGTGGAAAAAATGAACTTGAAACGGACTCACTACAAAAACGTTTGGTATTGAGAACATACTAATTTCCGTGGAAATTCGGGCAAAGATTTCAGCGCTTGGATTGACGTATGGGGAGAGTTGGGAAATAACCAAATTGTTAGGGCACTGGAGGTCCTGGAGTAAGTTTCTATAAGCTATTTTTAAGTGATAACCTGGAAGTGATACCATAGGAATAAAAAGCTGTATCCAGAGCTAGTCAGAAAAAGTATTAGGTTAACAAAAGCTAAAAAGATGTCCAAGAATTGGTTAAATCCAGCCCTCATAAATCTTTTACATACCTAATTACGTGAAACAGAATTGCGCAATCAATCGTGGAAATTTACCAAGTCTTTTTTTTAAACCACTAAACTGACTGCCTTCCTCAATTCCCAGGATACGTCCCACCCCAAACCAGTTCATTTTTTTCCAGCCAGTTCACAAACGGCCTTCGAAGGAAAGTTTCCCGCCGTTTCACTTTGAGAAGCGTAAGGTCAAATATTCCCCCGTCCTTTCCCCCCATTTTCTACACTCAACGGAGGCCCAAGCTTACTCCGCTTTACCCGCAAGGCGAGCAGCGGGACGTGAAGGGCAGGAACTAGAACCTCGGTCCTGAGGACCGAGTACAAAGGCGACAGACCAAGGCGCTCAGCAACTGCAGAAAACCAGCAGGGCGCAAAAGCCCGAGGGGAGACAGAAGCCGAGAGCTTAGAGCGCGGGCCCGCAGCTCCAGGCGGGAGGAGCAGAGCGGCCGTTGCGAGGAGGAGCGAAGGCTGGGGGCGGATGGTGGGTTCGCCCCCCTCGACTCCGGATTGGTGGCGCCCAGAGAGTCGAGTGACGTCAGCCGGGGAGAACGCCTGATTTGTGTGACGGGCGCGGGCAGGCGGAGGAAGCTCAGTGCGCAGGCGCAGCTTGTAGACTCTCTCGCCCCAGCGCTCTGGCCCAGCTCTCGCGGACAAGTCCCGACATCGCGCGCCCCCTCTCCGGGACCGCCTCCTCCTCCCTCTCGGCGTCGTCGAAGATAAACAATAGTTGGCCGGCGAGCGGCGAGTGTGTCTCCCGCCGCCGGATTCGGCGGGCTGCGTGGGACCGGCGGGATCCCGGCCAGCCGGCCATGGCGGGGCTGTACTCGCTGGGAGTGAGCGTCTTCTCTGACCAGGGCGGGAGGAAGTACATGGAGGACGTTACTCAGATCGTGGGTGGAGCCCGAGCCGACGCTGAGAAAGCCGTCGCCGCGGCGGCGCTCTCGCAGCCGTT
>NW_025999880.1:2199173-2208121 GCF_001458135.2 Marmota marmota marmota
CAGGCAGCGAAGTGTCGGGGAAAGGCCCAGCGGCGGCAGCCCGAGACGCTCGCGACCCTCCCCCGGACGCCGGGGCCTCACCAGCGCCCGGCCGCTGCTGCCGCCGCCGTTCCTCTGTTGCCTTTTTCGCGGTGTGCGACGGGCACGGCGGGCGGGAGGCGGCACAGTTTGCCCGCGAGCACTTATGGGGTTTCATCAAGAAGCAGAAGGGTTTCACCTCGTCGGAGCCGGCGAAGGTTTGCGCTGCCATCCGCAAAGGCTTCCTTGCCTGTCACCTCGCCATGTGGAAGAAACTGGGTAAGTTCCCTGGCTTATTTGGCGCCCGTCTCTTTTTTTCAGGCACTTGAGGGCTTTTGTAGTATCTGCACCGCGTGGGCCCCCAGAGAGAAAGTGGTGGGAAGGAAGACTCTGCTTGGGCTTGTAGCGCTTTTTACGGAGGAGGTCAGGGCACACAAAAGTGGCCTTGCCAAAGATAGAATTGCTGTCTCCCTGAAACCGCTTCTCGCTTTATTTCCACCCCTGAGAGATCAGGGGGAAGCAGTCCTCTCCCTTTGCTAATTCGCTTTCGTGGTGGCCAAAGAAAGTGTTTGAAACCCAGCGCCAGGTTTTGATCAAAAGATAAATCGGAAAGACGTTCCTATGTGGGTCAGGCTAAGAAAGCGGGAAATGGCAAAAATCGTACCATTTCCTTACAATCTGTCATAATTTTGCTCTTGATGAACTTATCCCTCTCGGTTGCCTCCTATCGGCGGTGTCATTTCTCTCGGAGTAAAATTAGTAAAAGCTAATTTAGAAGGACTGAAATGTAATCATCCGGCAGTTTTAAAGTCTTTTTAGAAAACAATGTTTTTAGTTGTTGATAGATCTTTATTTTATTTATTTATATGCGGTGCTGAGAATCGAACCCAGGGCTTCATACATGCCAAGGCAAGTGCGCTACCGCTGAGCCCCAGCCCCAGTTTTAAAGTCTTGAAAGGAATTCTGTTGTGATCATAAGATGTTTTAGGAAAACATGAAAAGAAAAAAGAGTGGAACGTGTTGTTACCTTTTAAACTGGCCCCTGCTGGGGGTGCGTCGTTAACTTGTTAGGACTTTTTGTTTGGTAGGTGCCTTACCTAAGTGCTTTCAGATAGTTTTCAACAGTTCTTCATTAAAAGCACTTTTATACGATGTAATACCTGTCAAAGTAACAAAGCTAAGGAGTTACTGTATACCAAATGGAAATAGAGACCTTAATTTCTAAAAATTCGGTGTAGTAGTTTCATCTAAGTTTCAAATGTTTGTAAAGCAACCTGTATTTCTGTACACAGCATATATCATTGCACAGAATTATAGCTGCTTATCTATTGCTGTGAATAAATGGCATGCAAGTTTGTTAGAGAAAAGAAATGATACTCTTTTGTCATTAAAAACAACCTTTGTGGGGCTAGGGTTGTGGCTCAGTGGCAGAGCACTTGCCTACCATGTGTGAGACACTGGGTTCGACCTTTAGCACTTGCATACAAAAATAAATAAAATAAAGGCATGATGTCCATCTGCAACTACAAAAAATATTAAAGCTTTGTTTATGATAGCATAATAAAGTTGCTCTATATTCGGCAAAGAGAAAAGAGTGTTACAGAATTGTAAAACAACATTTTTAGAAAGGTATTATTATAGAGTTGTAGACTAGTTAGTTTCAAAGTCTGTTTTCCATTTGCTTGGCCTTTTTGCCAAGAAATATTTGATTGACTTAAAGACCAACCACTAGGCCTTTTGGAGGAGGTTCCCATCCAATCCCAGGGGCTCCCATTACAGATTTATTTATTTAATGGGCAATAGAGCAGAAAGCACTGGTAGTATATTCTAGAAATATATCATCATTGACTGCAGGGGAACTAGAGATGGACAGAAAGGCAACAAAACAAAATAGGGGGAGATTTGACACACAAAGAACTATTTAGAGTCCTGTTTATTTTCAGTACACTTTTAGCAATGTAAATTTACCATATGTTTGAATTTTAAGAATTAAAAAATCTTTTAAACTTTGCTCCTTGAACTTTTTTTTCTTGTTACTGAGATTGAACCCAGAACTGACTGAGCTAGATCTGCAGCCCTCCTCCCTGCCCTTTTATAAACAATTCTGTAGTTTGTGGAGACTTGAATCTTTTTTTAAATTTTTATTTTTTAATATTTATTTAATTATTTTGTGGTGCTGGGGTTGAACCCAGTGCCCTGTGCATGCAGGGCAAGCACTCTACCAGCTGAACTATATATCCCCAGCCCCTGATCTCCAGCCCTTTTTAGTTTTTACTTGAAATGTAAAAAGGGCTGGGGGGAAGAGCTTCTCCTCTGGTGAACACAAGCTCTACCCCTGAGCTATACCCCCATTGCCTTAGGCATTTTTTAAGGAAGCAGGGGCCATACTATTAAATGTGTGTATTTTTTTTTTTTTTTAACATGTACATACTTTTTTTGAATCAAGCTTCCAATGATGAATGGTTTGGAGCCTTGCACTATACTTGTACTAGAGACACATGCCTTGTACCATGGCTAAACCATCCTTAAGACTTAAATAAAAAAAGAATATTCTGAGTGTATTCTTCACATAGGAAGTGCCGAAAATTGTTTAAGTTCACAATTTTTCAGCACATTTTCTTTTCTCCCTCTCTCTCTCTCTCTCTCTCTCTCTCTCTCTCTCTCTCTCTCTCTTTTTGGTAGTACTCTGTATTGAACCCAGTGCCAGTTATGTTCCCAGCCTTTTCTTTTTTGTTTTGAGATAGGGAACAGAATTTTGCTAAGTTGTGAAGGCTGGCCTTGAACTTGCAAATCTTCTGCTTCAGCCTGTGGAATAGCTGGGATTATAGGCATGTGCCTTCACAACATCTTATTATACTTTTTCTTTTGGTACCAGGGATTGAAACAAGGAGTGCTTAACCACTGAGCCACATCCTCAGCCCTTTTTATTTTGAGACAGGGTTTCATTAAGTTGCTTAGGGCCTCGACAAGTTGCTGAGGCTGGCCTTGTACTTGGAATTTTCCTGCCTCAGCCTCCCAAGTTGCTGGTGTTACAGGTGTGTGCCACTGCCCCCAGCTACTGTAATCTTAAATTATTAAGGACCCCAAAAAGATTTTATTTTTGTGGGCTACATTTAATATTTCCCAGATGAGAAATTTTAAAAAATTCTATTTTAAAACAATAATAAACTGTATATAAATGTTTTTCATGAAAAAATCACTTTATTTCAAAATAAGTAATATTAGTGAGAAGAATGGCATTGTTTTATATTTTGCAGTCTTTTTAAATTTTCAGCCTAATAGAAGACAGCTGAACTTTAATATCTGCTTCTGCACTTAGTCTCTTGTGCTGTTTGATTGAAGTATATAAACAAAAAAGCAAATTCACACACATATGTGGGATGGTAAAGGGATATTTTTGGTGCCAAAGTGGTTGTTTCTGTAATGTTTGTCAAATGGGAATCTGAAATCTCATTACTGAACTTTGCATATTCTTACATTAAGATCTATTGGTCTTTCACTTTGAATGAATCTTTTACTCACGTGTGATTTTGTGACATGTTATATTAGTCATTTGGAAAATAATGGTGCACTGAGTTAGAAATATCTTCTGAATGTTGATGCATTTCATTATATAATAAATTGAAAAAAAATCACATTTGTTTATATCACTGATTTCTTCAGAAAAATCTTTATTGAGAAGGTATCCAGTTAACTGGTGAAGATGTATATTCCAGAATTGAGGTTTTTTTTTTTTTTTTTTTTAATACTTATTTTTTAGGTGTAGATGGACACAACACAATGCCTTTTATCTATTTATTTTTTTTGGTGCTGAGGATTGAACCTGGGTCCAGCCCGTGCTAGGCGAGCGCTCTACCGCTCAGCCACAATCCCAGCCCCAGAATTGAGTTTTTAAAGCAACAATTAGAAATTTATCACTGGCAATAGATACTGTCAGTTTGTATTGAAGCAAAAAGCTCACTTGGTTTGTTCTGAAGAAAACATACACCAAAAAACTAAGTCTTATTAATACAGTTCATTATTCTTTCAGGTAAAAATGATGGTCCATGGTTAGGGCATAGTTAGGGGTTGCTCAGTGGTAGTGTTTTCCTGGCATGTGGGAGGGCATGGGTTTAATCCCCAGCATTTAAAAGAAAAGAAAAAAAAAGTATGGTTAGTTAATTTCATGATCACAAATGCTTTTCTTCTAGACAGCATGTTATCTAACAGAAGCCTATTATTGTACTCCTGTTTTTTGTCATATTGAATATTAAAGACATGTATTCATGGGTTGAAGTTTTTTCAGGGGGGGGGTTGATTTTATGATTCTGGGGATTGAATCCATAAGTGCTTTACTACTGAGCTATATCGCCAGCCCTTTTTATTTTATATTTTGAGACATGGTCTTGCTACATACCTGAGTCTGGCATCCAACTTGCCATTCGCCTGCCTCAGTTTCCAGAGTTGCTGGGATTACAAGCTTGTACTGTGGCACCTTGCATGGGTTGAGGTTTAATAAAATTAAGTTTTAGCCAGGTGCATTGGTGTATTCCTGTACTCCTAGAGACTCAGGATGCTGAGGCAGGAGGATTGCATGTTTAAGGCCCGCCTCGCAATTTAGACCTTGCCTCAAAATAAAAAATTAAAAGGCTAGGATGTTGCTCAGTGGTAAAATCCCCAGTATTTAAAAAAGAAAAGAAAATTGTGTCAGGGACTTTTTTTTTTTTTTATGTTTCCTAGGCTTGTGTCAAATTTGGTGATCTTCCTCCCTTAGCCTCCTGGGTAGCTTGGATTATAGGATTGTACCATCATACCCAGCTTCATTAGGGACATTCTTAAGTGAAAATGGTTTGCTTTTTTTTCTTTTAACTATAAGTGGGTAGCTATGAAGAATAAAATGATTACTAACTCATTTTGGTGCCACTGTCTGAATTGCCAAGGCACTAGCAGTATTACCAACCATTGCTTTTGTACCATCAGTGCGAATGTCTATACAATGAACAGGGCGAATGAGCTCTTAAAATTGTTATGAAAATAACCTGGGCTCTGTGATGCATGCTTATAATTGCATTGACTTTAGAGGCTGAGGCAAGAGGATTCTAGGCCAGCCCTGGCAATTTAGTAAGATCCTATTTTTTTAAAAAAAATATTTTTAGTTGTAGATGGACACAATACCTTTATTTTATTTATTTATTTTTATGTGGTGCTAAGGATTGAAACCAATGCCTGACATGTGCTAGGCAAGTGCACTACCACTGAGCTACAACTTCAGCCCGAGAGCCTATCTTAAAATAAAAAATATAAAGGTCTGGGGATGTAACTCAATGGCAAAGTACTACTGGGTTCAATCCCCAATACTGCCAGAAAAAAAAAAAAATCCAAAACTACAAAAATAGTTTTGGCCTTAAAGAATCACTGTAAAAATCACAGACTGCTGTGAAATGCCGATATGCTATAGTGTCTGCCTCTTAGCTAAATCTTGAGGTTCTTAGGGACAAAGATAATTGCCTTATTCATCTTTAATTCTTTTGCCCTGGTGCTGGGAGTCAGACCAAGGGCCTCTGTCAAGCTAGGCTAGTGCTCTATCACTGAGCAAAATCCACAGCCCCTAAAATAATGGTTTTTTTAGCCTTTTTAAAAAAAATTTGTTTAGCCCCCTTTCTTGATGGTTTAAAGAGGATGGTGAACATAGTGCAACTTGTAGCTGTGTATGATAGTCTTATCAAGAGAGCCAAAAGAAAGTGAGGCATGATGGTGCACGCCTGTAATCCCAGCTACTCAAGAGGCTGAGGTAGGAGGATCACATTTTTAAGGCCAGCCTCAACAACTTAAGTGAGGCCCTAAGCAATTTAGTGAGACCCTGTCTCAAAATAAAAAAATGAAAAGGGGGAGGGATGTAAATCATTGGTAAAGTACCCTTGGGTTCTATACCCAGTATTCCCCCTCCCCACCCCCAACATGTGCACACATGCACACACAAAAATGTTACCTGAGTGCATTGTATCTCATCCTTCCACTCCCCATGAGATGCAACTGCTGCCTCAAATTCAGTGTTTATCATCCTCATTTCTTCATAATGTTATTGTGTCACTGCATATCTAAAGAATATATAGTACCTTTTGCATATTTTTTATAACTTAAATGACACCTTACTATATGTATTCTTGTCTGTCTTGCTTTTTTGGTTCAGTATAGTTTGTGATTCCTTCTTGTCGATACATGTAGCTCAGTTTGTTTTCATCTATGGATAGTATACATACAAATATGGTGCTCATTTATTGTATTCCCTCCTCTTTTTTTGAAAAGAGGTCTTGCTTCCTTGCTTACACTGTTCTGGAGCTCCTGGACTCATGAGATCCTCCTGCCTGAGCCTCCCGAGACTCAAGTGCTGAGACTACAGGTGCATGGTACCACGCCTAGTTCTTTGTATCCTCAATGAATATTTAGTTTTCCAACCATTTATAATGAAAAACATATCTGTAACCACTTTCATAATATAGCAATGGAATTGAGTAGTTTTTATGGAGACCATATATTTTACAAAGCCAAAAACATTTCTCTGTCCCTTAGAGAAAAGATTTGCTGACTCTGTTCAGAACAATTGTTGCATCATGGAGTGTGCACATCTTGAACTTACTAGCTATTGCCAAATTGCCTTTCAAAGTCTTTGCACCAGTTTACTCCTGAGAAGTATAGGACAGTATATAGTTCTTCCACCTTCTTGTGAATAATTGAAGTTGTCAGACTACATATTATTTCATTCTGCTGGATATGAAATTGTATCTCATTGTGGTCTTTTTTTTTAATATTTTTTTTTTGAATTTTTTAATATTTATTTATTTCTTAGTTTTCGGCAGACACAACATCTTTGTTTGTATGTGGTGCTGAGGATCGAACCCGGGCCGCACGCACGCCAGGCGAGCGCGCTACCGCTTGAGCCACATCCCCAGCCCCTCATTGTGGTCTTAATTTTCATTGTCCTGATCACTAATTGAGATTAAGCACCTTTGCTTATATAAGTAGGACTTTTTTTTGTGTGTGTGCTGGGGATTGAACCCAGGGGCGCTTAACCACTGAGCCACATCCTCAGCCCTCTCTATCTACCTACCTACCTACCTATCTATCTATCTACCTACCTACCTCCCTATCTATCTATCTATATTTTGTTTAGAGACAGGGTCTTGCTGAGTTGCTCAGGGCCTTACTAAGTTTCTGAGCCTGCTTCAAACTTGCAGTCCTCCTGACTAAACCATCTGAGCCTTTGGGATTGTAGGTGTATGCCACTGCACCTGTCTGTGTTTTCTTTTTATGAGACACCTTTAAATCTTTCTGTTCATGTTAATATTTGAATTGTTTTCTGTCTGATTTGAAGAAGTACTTTATTTCAGAGGAAGTTCTTTATGTATTTCAGGTACTAATTCTTAGTTACAGAGGTTGCAAATTAGAATTTTAGTCAATTTTATGTTTATTAATCAATAAAAGATTTTACATTTAATATAGTTTTGTTAATCATTTCCTTCAAATTTCATGCTTCTTTTGAGTTCTATTGAAGAAAATTTTCTATATTTTTTATTTTACAGAAAAAAATTTTGACACTGGGAATGAAGCCTTAAGTATGCTAGGCAAACATTCTATCATTGAGCTACTTATCCAGGTCTTTATTTTTTCAGCTTATCAAGTTATATTTTGAAATGGGGTTTTCCTAAATTGCCCTGACTTGTCTTGAACTTGTGATCTTCCTGCCTCAGCCTCTTGAGTAACTGGGATCCCAGGCATGTTCCACCATGCCCAACTTTTTTCTGTACTTCAAAGTTACAAAAGATATTTTTGTGTTCTCTTCTAAAAGATATGTAGTATTGCTTTTCACAATTAAGTCCTCTTATTTTATCTGGGAGTGCTGGCACATACCTGTAATCCCAGCAAGTATGGAGACTCAGATAAAAGGGTTACTGGAGAGCAGCCTGGGTAACTTAGGGAGAACCTGCCTCAAAATGAAATTTAAAAAAAAAGAGCTGGGTCTATAGTTCAGTGGTCGGATGCTTGCCTAGCATGTGTAAGGCCCTGGGTTCAAACCCTAGATCCACAAGAAAAAAAAAGTTAATCATTTTTGTTTTTTGTCATCTATTTATGTGTGTGCTGTTCAATATAGTACCCACTGGCTGCATGTGACTACTTAATATTTAAGAAAGAAAGCTTTATTGAGATATATCGTACATACAATACATGTTACATTTTAAAGCATACCATTTGGTAGGTTTTTTATTTTATTTTTTGGTTGTAGATGGACACAATATCTTTATTTTATTTATTTAATTTTTAAATTTTTATGTGGTGCCAGGGGATCAAACCCAGTGCCTCACACATGCTAGGTAAGCATGCTAGGTAATCACTCTACCACTGAGCCACAACCCTAGCCCCCCAATTTGGTAGTTTTGACACATGTAAGAGTGTGTGTGTGTGTGTGCGCACATGTGCCTGCCATACCAACATGATAATATAATAAATATCTTTCACTACCAAAAGTTTTCTCTTGCCTGTTTATAATCACAGTTGACTCTCCATATCCACAGGTTCTATATCCTCAGATTTAGCCAAGCATGGATCAGAAATATTTGGGGAAAAAAATGCATGTGCACTCAACATGTACAGATTTTTTTGTCATTATTCCCTAAACAATACAGTATAAATACTATTTACATGGTATTTACATTGTGCTAAGTGTTGTAGGTAGTCTAGAGAAAAGATATGGGAGGATGTGCATAGGTTATATGGTACTTTATATAAGTGCCTAGAGCATTTGTAGAGATTTTTGGGGATTTTTGGGGGATTCTGGAACCATTCCTCCTCAGATACCAAGGGATGACTGTACTCCCCATGTTCCACAGCTTACATTCATAGGTAACCACTGCTCTGTAGATTATTTTGCCTTTTTTTTTTTTTTTTTTTTTTTT
>NW_025999880.1:2211435-2214406 GCF_001458135.2 Marmota marmota marmota
TTTTTTTTTTTTTTTTTTTTTTTTTTTACAAAAAGAAACAACTATTTTGCATGTGTTTTGGTTGTTTTAATTTCTTTGCTAATGCCTATTTGGGCCTTTTGTCCATTTTTCCATTTAGATAGTCTGTCTTAGTGATTTGATTTGTAGGGACATTTTATATTCTCTTCCATTCTGTGAGTTGTCTTTTCATGGTATCTTCTGAAAAATAGATGTTTTTAGATGTAGTTTTATTTTTTTATGGTGTGTAATGTGATGGTTTGATGTATGTATATATTGTGAAATAATTGCCAAAATCAAGTTAATTAATATATTTATCATCTCATATAATTACCAGAAAAGGTGATGAGAACATATAAGAGCTACTCAGCAAATTTCAAGTACACTGGTATATAGTTGCTAGACTGTGCATAAGATCTTGAGAATTTATTCATCTTAAACCTGGAAGTTTGTATCCTTTGACCATGTCTACTTCTCCCAGTCCCTAACCCTTGACAACCATCCATCTAGTCTCTGCTTCTATGAGTTTGATTTTTTTAGATTCTATCTATAAGTGAGGTCATATAGTATTTGTTTTTCTGTTGCTGGTTTATTTCATGTACCAAGTATCCTCCAGGTTTGTCTTTATCATTGGAAATGGCAGGCTTTGCTTCCTTCCTTTTTGGCTGAATGATATTCTGTTGTTTGTAGAGATTGAATAATATTTTTATTATTAAGAAATATCTGAAGTATTGGGACCAGAAGTGTTTCGAATTTTTTCAGATTGTGGAATATTTACATACATATAATGAAATATCTTGGGAATGGGATCTGAGTCTAAACACAGAATTCATTTGTGTTTTATATGTACCTTATACACAAAGCCTGAAGCTGATTTTATACAATATTTATTTATACAATATTTATTTATTTAGAGTGCTAAGAACTGAACCCAGGACCTTGTGCATGCTAAGCAGGTCCTCTTCTGCTAAGATACACACTAGCTGAGCCTGCATTTTTGTATACATCCTATCAAATACATAGGTCAGGTATCAAATTTTCTATGTGAGGCAGCCTGTTGGTGCTCATAAAACATTTTGGATTTCATAGTTTTGGGTTGGGGATTTACAGCTGGTATATGTTTTATTTCCTTTATCCATTGGCTAAATAAATAGGTTGATTCCATATCTTAACCATTGTGAATAATATTGCATAGAACATGGAAGTAAAGATCTTTTTTTAAGGTCCTGATTTTATTTTCCTTGGGTATATGCCCAGAAATGGAGTTTTTTTTGGTTTTAACATTTTTTTTAGTTGTAGATGGACACAAAACCTTTAATTATTTATCTTTATGTGGTGCTGAGGATCGAACCCAGTGCCTCACCCATGCTTGGTGAGTGCTCTATCACTGAGCCACAATCCTAGCCTCCAGAAATGGGATTTTTAAGTCATGTGGTATTTCTATTTTTAACTTAATTTTTATTTTTAATTAATCTCTATACTTTTTTCCATAATGGTTGTACCAGTTTACCTTCTCAACCAACACTTGTTACTTACAGGAAGTATCAAAAAGTAGAGTGATAACTCATTGTGATTTTGATTTGAATTTCCCTTATTAATAATGTTGAGCATCAATTTATTTATTTGTTGGCTATCTGTATGCTTTGGGAAAATGTCTATGCATTTACCCATCTTCCTACCCACAACTACTGGGCATTGCACATGCTAGGCAAGTGCTACACCGCTGAGCTGTATCCTCGGCCTTATTTTATTTTATGTGTCTACTTATTTTTTATTTTAAAAAATCATTTTTATTTTATGACAGGATCTTGCTAAGGTGCCCAGGCTTGCCTTGAACTTGTCCTACTGCCTTAGCTTCCTGAGTAGCTGGGATTACAGGCATGTGCCATATCACTAGACTCCTTTTTTTTTTGTTGTTTTATTTTGTTTTTTGTTACTAGGGATTGAACCAGTGCACTTAACCACATTCCCAGCCTTTTCTTTCTTTTTTGTTTTTATTATTAGAGATAGGGTCTGAGTTCCTTAGGGCCTCCCTAAATTGCTGTGGTTGGCTTTGAACTCATGATCTTCCAGCCTCAGCCTCCTGAGCCTCTGGGATTACAGGATCCCAGCTCCTTTCCCCATTTTTAAATTGGCTTTTTTCTTTGTTTGTTTTTGTTTCCTCAAATGGGTTGTATAAGTTTCTATATATTTTGAATATTAATTCTTTATCAGATACATGCTTTGCAAATATTCTCTTGTAGGTTGCTTGGATATTGGGTATCTCCCAAAGCTCATGTGTGAGACAGTACAAGAACATTCAGAGATGAAATGTTTGCCTTATGAGAGCCTTAACCCAATAGAGAATTAATCCCCTCTTGGGGATTAACTGGATGGTAGTGAGGGCAGGGTAGGGTGACTGGAGGAGATGGGCACTGGGTGCATGCCTCTGGCGGTATATATTTTGTATCTGGCGAGAGTTTTTCTCTGCTTTCTGACCATCATGTGAACTGCTTCTCTCTGCCACACTCATCTGCCATAATGTTTTGTCTCACCTCCTGCCCTGGGAGCTGGCTGTCTGTGGACTGAGATCTCTAAAACTCTGAGCCCCCAAATAAACTTTTCCTTCTCTAAAATTATTCTTTTCAGGTCTTTTAATGACAGCAATGAAAAAGCTGACCAAAACGGTTGCCCTGGGCTGGGGTTGTAGTTCAGTGGTAGAGCGCTTACCTAAGGTGTGAGGCACTGGGTTTGAGTCTCAGCACCACATATAAATAAATAAAATAAAGGTCCATTGAAAATTTAAAAATATATTAAAAAGATGGTTGCCTTTTCATTTTGTTGATTTCCCCCAACCCTTGGTGCTGGATCCTTGCGCATGTTAAGCGATGCTCTGCTGTTGAGCTACACTGTACCTTGACTGTTTTCAGTGCTGTGTGGAAACTTTTTAGTTTGTAGTCCTGCTTTTTTTTTTTTTTTTTTTTTTTTTTTTTTT
>NW_025999880.1:2214427-2258183 GCF_001458135.2 Marmota marmota marmota
TTTTTTTTTTTTTTTTTTTTTACTTTTGATATGATGGCTAAAAATAAAGTCATTGCCAATATCAGTGTCAAGGAACTTTTATCCCTGCTTTCTTGTAGGAGTTTCATGTCTTACCATTTGATTTTATAATACATTTTCAGTTAGTTTTTGTGTATTATGTAAGACAATTTCATTATTTTACATGTGGATATTAAGTTTTTCAAATGCTGTTTATTAAAGAGACTATCCTTTCCTCTTTTGGAATTCTTGTCAAAGATTAGTTGACAGTATATGCATGTTTATGTCTGGACTTTCTGTTCTCCATTGGTTTAAACCAGTACCATATGATTTTTTTTTTTTAAGAGAGAGAGAGAGAGAGAGAGAATTTTAATATAAATTTTTTAGTTTTTCGGCGGACACAACATTTGTTTTGTATGTGGTGCTGAGGATCTAACCTGGGCCGCACACATGCTAGGTGAGCGCGCTACTGCTTGAGCCACATCCCCAGCCCCCAGTACCATATGATTTTGATTACTAATACTGTAATATAGTTCAAATTTGGAAGTGGGATGCCCCTAGTTTTATTCATTCTTAAGATTGTTGGCTATTTAGGGTCTTTTATGGTTCCATATGAATTTTAAGATTTTTTTTTTCTATTTTTATGGAAAATGCTAGTGGAATTTTGATAGGTATTGCATTGAATCTGTAGAACACTTTGGGTACTAATGCTCTTGCAATTCTTGAACATGGAGTTATCTTTCCATTTATTTGAATCTTCAGTTTGTTTCATTAATTTAATATTTTTTTGTGTGTATTGCTGGGGATGTAACCCAGCTCCTCCAGTGTGCTAGGCAAGTGCTATACCACTGATCTCTCTCTACACCCAGTCCTAGAAATGCAACTATTTTTATATGTTGATTTTGTATCCTGCAATTTTATAGAATGTGTAAGGTCTTTTTGTGGAGTCTTTAGAGTTTCTATATATAAGATCATGCCATCTGCAGACAGTTTTCCTTTTTCTTTGGTATCAGGGATTGAACCCAGTGGCACTATACTACTGAGCCATATCCCCATCTCTTTTTATTTTGAGACAGGGCTTCAATAAGTTGCTAAGGCTGGCCTTGAAATTACAATCTCTCTGCTTTAGCCTCCCATGTCACTGGGGTTACAGGTGTGCACCAAATATACTCAGAGATAAAATGACGTGTGTATATATATATAAATGAATTTTTAGCTTGTTGAATATTAGCTGTTCTGGTTTCCCTGAGCAATTGAGAATGTCTCTATTTCATATACTCCACATAGTTCCCTTCTGTGAGTGACAGGGCATTTTGTAGGGTAATTTCAGTCTGGGGATGGAATGAAGAGATGCAGTTGCTTTGTGGTTCAGAAGGTTTATTTTCAGAGTATATAACATTGGGGAGGGGAAAAAATGAAGTCAGATATGGTGGTGTATATCTGTAATCCCAGCTACTTAGGAGACTGGGAGATTTCAAGTTTGAGATTAGAATGGGCAATTTAGTAAGCTTTGTCTCAAAATAAAATAAAATAAAAATGGCTAGGGGTGTAGCTCAATGGTAGAGTATTTGCCTAGTATGCATAGGTCCTGGTTTCAATCCCTAGTACCACCAGAGGGAGAGAGAAAAGTAAATTAGTTGTATGATTAGAAGAATCTTCTTAGTGACTATGAAAGTTGTCTGTGTATTCTGCCCAATTTTTTTTTTAAGGCCCTTTCTCTTCTTCTAGTTCTTTTTGAGAACCTGTTAGACTAAGAGATTTACCACTTTTCTTTTTTTTTTTTAAATATTTATTTGTTTATTTATTTGTTTTAGTTCTCGGCGGACACAACATCTCTGTTTGTATGTGGTGCTGAGGATCGAACCCGGGCCGCACGCATGCCAGGCGAGCGCGCTACCGCTTGAGCCACATCCCCAGCCCTACCACTTTTCTTAAAAGAGAGATATTATTTAAAAAAAAAAAAAAGAAAGAAAAGATAGATAGAAGTTACAGTTAATGGCACTTCAGGGACTAAAATGTTTTATTTTGCTTTGCAGAAAGTTTTGGTACTGATCTAGCTCCTGCAGTTACAGTATTAATCCACCAACCTCCTTATTACCCATTCTTCTTTTTTTTTTTTTTTAAAGAGAGAGTGAGAGAAAAAGCGAGAGAGAATTTTTTAATATTTATTTATTTAGTTAGTTAGTTTTCGGCGGACACATCTTTGTATGTGGTGCTGAGGATTGAACCCGGGCTGCACGCATGCCAGGCGAGCGCGCTACCACTTGAGCCACATCCCCAGCCCCTTATTACCCATTCTTATTCTCAGCCTTTTAAAAACTTTACTGGGACTCATTGACAGGGGAAAAAAATTTTGTTTCCTTGTTTACTGGCTTTTCTTGCTTATATTTGATTACAAGATTGCATTCTGATTTATCACTTAGCATAAGATAAGTTTGTATTTGTTATCACTTGTATTTGCTTATGATCTTTCCCTATGTTTTATGACTATGGATTTTTTTCTTACAGTCTGCCCTTAGTAGGATTCTGGTGTGGAGATCATGTGTTTAGACTCAGTCTGCCATCATGAACTACAAGTTGTCATTTAGTATTAGAGAATATTTCAGAGTTGAGAATGTCAGATGGTATAAGTTTGGTTTCCCCGAGCAATTGAGAATGTCACTATTTCATATACTCCATGTAGTTCCCTTCTGTGAGTGGGGTGTAGCTTAGTGGGGACCTTTCAAGATTAATAAACAGATGCAAAGTGGCTGGCTTGATGGTATCAAAACTGTTAACAGAGCTGGGGTTTAGCTTAGTGGTAAAGCACTTGCCTAGCATGTACAAAGCCCTGGGTTAGTCTCTAATACTACAAAAAACAAAACAATATATTCTTTTCTCTAAATGTAGTTAGGATTAAAAATTAAATAGAAATAGTCTATCCTCTAATGTATTTCTTCTAGGATTGATTTGATTGTTTTATTTTAGTTACATTGTTTATAAATTTTTATCAGTGTATCAATTAATAAATAAATTAATTGATAATAAATATAAATCCTTGAGTAGCTTTCAAAATAATTTTCTTACATTTTTTCCTATGCTAATTCCAATGTTAACATGCTAATTCATGGTATGTTGCTATTTGTATTCTGACAATGTATTCATGTTTATACCTGGAAAAATAATTAATTTTTTTTTCTTATTACAGCAGAATGGCCGAAGACTATGACAGGTCTTCCTAGCACATCTGGGACAACTGCCAGTGTGGTCATCATACGGGGCATGAAGATGTATGTAGCTCACGTGGGTGATTCTGGGGTGGTCCTTGGAATTCAAGATGACCCGAAGGATGATTTTATCAGAGCTGTGGAGGTGACACAGGATCATAAGCCAGAACTTCCCAAGGAAAGAGAACGAATTGAAGGACTTGGTGGCAGGTAATTATTCTGCTGTTTTGTCTATTTTCTCTTGGTTTTGTTTATCTGTTTCTCCCTTTTAATTAAATCAGTTCCTTAGAATTTTAGGTTATTTTTTAGATTGCCTAATGCAAAAATTCCATGTGAACTCATTTATCTTTTTTTGTTTTGTTAATTGTTTGTTTGTTTTGGTATCAGGGATTGAACTCAACCATTGAATCACATCCTCAGCTCTTTTTGTATTTTATTTAGAGACAGGGTCTCACTGAATTGCTTAGGGCCTTGCTAAGTTGCTGAGGCTGACTTTGGACTTGTGATCCTCCTGCCTCAGCCTCCCTAGCTGCGGGGATTATAGCTCCACCATGCCCAGCTATCTATTATTTTGAATTGACTTTTTTATTTGAAATAGTGGCTCCAAAAGGGAAATATTTCAGTGTACTGTAAGTAATAATACATGCAAGGATTTATTGAAAATCTTTCACTTAAATGCTGATCAGCATGACCCTCAGAATCTGGACAAAGAAGAACAATTAATATATTACATGTGATGTGATGTGAGTTTTAAACATTGTTTCCAAATTTTCTTTTGGTGATGTTCCTGGGATATTTCTTTTAATTTTTTAGTTGTAGTTGGACACAATACCTTTATTTTATTAATTTGGTTTTATATGGCAGTAAGGATGGAACCCAGGGCCTTGCATGTGGCAGGCAAACTCTCTACCCCTGAGCTACAACCCTAGCCCAAGAGTCTCTTATCTTCTGTATTCAGTCTGTTATGATATGTTATTTTGTTTGCAATACCTGAAGTGAATCTGGTTTTACATAGATATAGCTTGAAAGGGAAGGAGTCTTTTAATAACTTCTCTATGTATTCTTTGACATTATCCCCAAACTTAGAAGTGGTAGTTTTTTTTTTCTTTCCAATTTTTAATTGGTGCATTATATTTGTACATAATAGTGAGATTTGTTACATATCCATATGTGTACAATATCAAAATATAATTTGACCAATATCATTCTCCAGTATTTTCCCCTTTCCCTCCCATCTTCCCTCTCCCATACCTTTCCTCTTCTGAACTCCCTTCCATTTGTTTGTTTGATGCTTTTGTTGTTGTTGTTTGTTCGTACCAAGGAATCGAACCCAGGGGTACTCAACCCCTGAGCCACATCTCTAGTTCTTTTTATTTTTTATTTTGGAGATAGGATCTCACTAAATTGCTGAGGGTGGTCTTGAACTTGTGATCCTCCTGCCTCAGCTTCTTGAGCTGCTGGGATTGTAAGTATGCATCACCATTCCCAGCTGGGAGATCTTTTTTATGTTAGACACTTTGTTTACTATTTGGTAGACACAAGAACAGATTAAAACATTTATTATCAAGGTTGGTGTGCACTTTTCCTTTTGTTTCTGGGTATAGAATCCAGGGTGCTTTACCGCTGAACTATATCCCTGGCCTCTTCAGCAGTTGGTATTACAGGTATGGATACCTTCACCTGTCTCCTTTTTAAAATTTTATTTTGAGACAAGGTCTTGCTAAGTTGACCGTGCTGGCCTCAAACTTGTGATCCTCCTGCTTCAGCTTTCCAAGTTGCTGGGATTACAGGCATGTGCTGTGTGTGCTTGGCCTAGAATAACCCTTTAATGGAACTGCATATGGGTAGAGAACACATTGAATAGACCATAACTTTCTCTCGCTCGCTTTCTCTCTCTTTTTTTTTTTTTGTTATGAGGGATTGAATCCAGGAGTTCTTGACTACTGAGCTATGGCCCCAACCATTTTTTTTTTTTTAAAGAGAGAGAGAGAGAAAGAGAAATTTTTTAATATTTATTTTTTAGTTTTCAGTGGACACATCTTTATTTTATTTTTATGTGGTGCTGAGGATCAAACCCAGCGCCCCGTGCATGCCAGGCGAGCGCGCTGCTGCTTGAGCCACATCCCAGCCCCCATTTTTTGAGTTTCGAGACAGGATTTCACTAAGTGCTTATGGCCTTTCTTAGTTGCTGAGTCTGGCCTTAAATTTGAAATCCTCCTGCCTCAGCTTCCTTTGCTGTTGGGATTACAGGTGTGTGCTGCCTGGCTAAATTTCTTTCTAAGCACAGACCTGGAGTTCCTTAAAAGTATGGAGTTTGACTTGTCTAGCATAGTGGAGCTATAATCTCCGCAGCTTGGGAAGCTGAGGCAGGAGGATCACAAGTCCAAAGTCAGCCTCAGCAACTTAGCAAGGCCCTAAGCAATTCAGTGAGACCCTGTCTCTAGGAAAGGGAAAATACTGAGGAATGATATTGGTCAAGTATAATCATGGGCCATTGTTAGTATAAATTTTATGTGCTAAAGGAATTAGTCTAAACTAGACCATGTGGCCTTGTTTCCTTACAACTGCACTGTCATTTGGGGAATTAGAAAATGGCTTCTGGATATATATATTTTTTTAAATAAGAAATGCTTGTAATTGAGGTAAATAAAGCTCAAGTAGGAGATGGTCTCATCTATGATGTCCTTTAAGGGTCGTTTCTAAAGATAGTATCCTTGAAGCTGCCATGCAGGCGTACTTTATCCTGCAATGTAAATACACCAATTTTTTGGCTCTAGTTTATTTAATCCTATGAGTGTGAAGATCAGTCTAATATCTTGAGACCTTTACTGGTAGTTATGAGAAGTGGGCTTTGCATTTATAAATAGATTTCCTGAAATATTTGGGTTCTGCAATATTTAGGCCTGATCCTTCTTAATCTTTTGAAAAAAACATTTTTAGCTATTAATTCTTTTACTTTTTAACTCGAGTTTTTAATGTTATATTTTCTTTTATTTTAATTACATTTTTTAAAAGTTTTTATTTTTTGCTTTATCACTAAAATACCATCTGGACTGTTGGAGAGATGCTCTTTGTGAGCAGGTGTCTTTCTGCAAAAATTGAGCCATTTTATGATAAGTTATTTCCTTACTTCCCTCTATCCCAACCTAGCCAATTGGCCAGTACTCTGTTTTTCTGCCTTCTGTTACTGCTCAGTCAGCTCTCTGCATGTCAGGCTGTTCCTTTTTATGTGCCTTTTAATCATACAGGACAACAGCAGGGAGTGTAATAAAAGTAGCATCTTTTCTAACATTGCTTTGTTTTGTTGATAATGAATTTAAAATTTTTATGTTTAATCAGTACCATTATAGATTCTTTTTGCTCCTCAGAAACATAGAGACCATAATATCTTTGACTATTAAGTATCAAAAGAACTCTTGTAAATAGCTATATTGAAATGACTTAAGTATTAAGCTTTACCTTTTAGAGAACAGATTTAGGAAGGAACTATAGGGCTTTATGATGATATGCAGGCAGAATATCGACATCCCTTCTCAGTGTAATTTTTCTTTGGTAGAGTCTTAACTCATGTTTCATAGAGTCTTGTGAATGGCCAGTTCACTTAACTCTCTGTTTCCTTTCTGAGGATCAGCACTGAAGAAAGCATAATAACAAAACAATTTTCCTTGATAGTCTATCTCTTGTTATGATGTTAGATGTTGCTTTCAGAACTGAGAGTTCTCAAAAAGGATGGTAAATGAGTGACTTTTTTGGAATTTCTGTTCTATGTTAACATAATTCTTTTATTTTTATTTTTATTTTCATGTGGTGCTGAGGATCAAACCCAGTGCCTCACATGTGCTAGGCAAGTGCTCTACCACTGAACCACAATCCCAGCCCCTGCAGCCATATTTATTTTTTATTTTGAAACAGGCTCTTGCTAAGTTGCCTAGGGTCCTGCTAAGTTGCTGAGGTGTGGATCTTGTGTTCTTCTTGTCTTCTCAAGTTGCTGGATCACAGGTGTTTACCACCATGCCTGGCTAGAAACTCCTATCTCCCCAATTATTTGAATCTTGCATTTTTCTGGGATGTGATAGTTATCAATTTTTCTTCACATTCTTTCTTTTTTTTGTTATTTTTTTAGTTGATCTTGTTTACTTTTTCATTATTTTCCTTTTTTCTTTATCTCATTTTTCTTTTTTGACTCTTACTATATATTTTCACTTTTGCTCCACATTATTTTATTTGTTTTTTTTTTTCTGGTCTATTTCAATCAGTTCCAAATTTTCCTCATGTAATCTTATCCTATTTTGTCTTTCATCATTGAAGAGCAGCTTTGGCTTATGTGTCTTTGTATCTGAAACAGATAAATCATTATTTTATGATAATATAATCTTACTTTCATTAGTTATATGACATGTTGAGCTATCTTAGGTGTTATCTTTTAATCATTTAGAGAATTCATGTGAACTTTGTTTTTTAGTGTCATGAACAAGTCTGGGGTGAACCGTGTAGTTTGGAAAAGACCTCGGCTCACTCACAATGGACCTGTTAGAAGGAGCACAGTTATTGACCAGATTCCCTTTCTGGCAGTAGCAAGAGCACTTGGTAAGTAGGACTTACTTTTGGTAAAATCATGTTAGATTTTTACAATATATGATGATAAAATAGAAGGGGACACAGAGCTAATCTAATCTCTTAGTTGGCACATTATGAGGATAGAGATATGATGATGTTAATGATTTAAAACCTGATTGAAGAAAAAGTGAAGGTATATATTTTAATGCTAGTTGTTCTTTAGTCATGAGTCATAATCAGTGTTTTGCTACTTCCATCTATACTTAGGGACATATATTATGCCTAGGCTTAATGTTACCCTTAAAACTATTTTTAAATGTCCTTTCCTACTTCAGCCCTTAATATTCCTAAGAATCTTCAAGGCTGTTTTTTTCTTTGGCTAGCAAAATAAATTGTCCATGACAAAATAAAATGGTTCTTGTCTAGTCTACGTGGCTTTGGAAGGCAGGCTAGAGCACCATAGCTATTTTAATATCTTGCATTGACTCTGCTAGATGGGGGTAGTTTTAATATCTCTAAGAAAACACCAAATTGTTCCTTCTCTTCTTTTTCCTTCTAATAGATATTTGAATACCAACTTGGTGCTAGGCATTATGTTGGGCTTAGAAGGTATAATGCAGATGTACTTTCTGTCCTCATGGAGTAAAGCCATGTAATTGAGGAGATAGGCAATAAGGAAGTAAGTTTATAAGTGAAGTAATTACAGTTTAGGAAATATCATGAAAGAAGTAAACAGTGTGCTGTGATAAATAATAATTTAGGGCTGGGGATGTGGCTCAAGTGGTAGCGCGCTCGCTTGGCATGCGTGCGGCCCTTGTTCGATCCTCAGCACCATATACAAACAAAGATGTTGTGTCCGCCGAAAACTAAAAAAATAAATATTAAAAATTCTCTCTCTCTCTCTCAAAATAAATAAATAAATAAATAAATAAATAAATAATTTAGAAGGGAAAACTGTTTTAGATAGTGTTGTGGTGGAGATGCTACTTTTTAAATTGAGATTTGAAGGACGAAGAAGGAGCTAGTCTTGTGAAGAACCTGTGGAAGAATATTCTAGGCAAGGATCCTGAAATGCAAAATGACTCAACATGTACTAGGAATGTCAGAAGACTGAAGATGGTGACGTGAACATGGGCCATATCATAGTAGAAACTTACATTCTGGTTTCATTGCAGTGGGAAGCATTGTAGGATGTAAGTTAAGGAATAAGAATACCTGATCTGCCTTTTAAAATGAGCATCATACCTACCATATACAATCTCTTATTGATCTTTGATGATTAAAGGCATATAGTCCTGTTCTTAACGGAGTCTATATCCTAGTTGGGGGAATAGATAATAAACAAATGAGAAAATCATTCTAAAAGATGTCATCTTTAAAGGAATTAAACAAGTGGTGTGCCAGTAGTTGATGGGAGGGATATTGGGTATTAGGAGAGATCTACCTTAGGAAGGACTAATTAAGGAAACTTCGTTAAGGAGGTGATATTTAAGTAGGATCTCAAGGAGGGAAAGGGGCAAAGGAAAATAGCAAACAGAGCCAAAGCTTTGCCAGGGCACATAGATGGCTAGTGGACATTTGATTTGCAAAGGCGGGGGGTACCCAGTATATATTCTTGCTTCATTTTAAATAATTTCCTTTTGGGAAATCATATCTATTGTGCTATGTGAAGTCTTAAATATTCATTTTCAAGGTCTTTTAATAAAATATATAAGAGGAGCATATGATTCCATGTAGACCAATCAGATTCTCTATTCTAGACTATCAAATATAGTAAGAACAAAATATTTTAAAGAAATAGGCCAAGTGTAGTGTGGCACATGTCTATAATCTCAGTGACTCAGGAGGCTGAAGCATGAGGATCTCAAGTTTGAGGCCAGCCTTAGCAAGAACCTGTCTCAAAATTAAAAAAATTTAAAAAGGGCTAAGAATATAGCTCAGTGTTAGAGCACCGTGGGTTCAACCTCCAATACTGCAAAAAATAAAAATAAAAGTTTAAAAAATTGGATGTGGTGGTGCATGCCTGTAATTCTAGCTACTTGGGAGGCTGAGGCAGAAGATTGCTTGAGCCCGCAAGCTTAAGACCAGCCTTGGCAACATAGTGGGTCTTCCATTGAAGAAATAGAGGGAGGAGGAAGTGGGGAGTTGGAGACAGGAGAAAGGGGAGAAAAAAAAAAAAAAAAGAAAGAAAGAAATGCTTTTGTGTGTAGCTCAGCAATTTTCTTAGCATACATGAAGCCGTTGTTTGATCCCACGCATCACACACACAGAGACGAGACAAAAATAGGAGAGGAAGTATACCGTAGTGGGAAAAAGATGGACTTTAAAGCCAAAATGCCTAGTTTTCCATCTCAATATTGTTATTTATTGTGCAAACTTGGGCAAATTACTTACAATTTTTTAAATATGTATTTTCTAGTTGTTGATGGACCTTTATTTTATTCATTTATTTATATGTAGTGCTGAGAATCGAACCCAGTGCCTCACATATGCCAGGCAAGTGCTCTACCACTGAGCCACAACCCCAGCCCCAAATTACTTACATTTTGTGACATATCTTTTTTGGGGGGCCTAATAAATGGTATTGTCTCCATCTGTTTTGCATTGCTGTGACAGAAGACTGGGTACTTTATAATAAATAGAAGTTTATGGCTCACATTTTGGAGTTTAGGAAGTTCAATATCAAGATGCTGGTATCTGGTGAGGTCCTTAATGCCTCATCACATGGAGGAAGCAAAAAGATGAGCGAGCAAGAGAAGGCTAAGCTCACCTTTCTAAAGGCACCAAGTAAGGGATGGAACTCCATATCCTAGTCTCCTCTTAAAGATCCCACCTCTTCATATAGTGATAAGGGCAATTATAGTTCAAATTAGTTCTGGAGGGGGCACATTCAAACTATAACAAGTATTTGTCTCATACTGTTGTGATTATTGGGTGAAGTAATGTGAAGTGTTTTAAGATTGGCACATAGTACTCTATAAATGTTAGTTGTTTTTATTGTTATTTATTGAATTGGGTCAGTGACATGATTCAGTTTGTTTTTGACAATCATTTTAGCTATTTTAGGGAGATCAAAGTGGAGGCAAAGATATATCATTCAGAAGCCTATTGTAATACTCTAGGTACTTTATATATTTTATAGATTTTTTTTCAGAACTAGAAGAATAAGTTATTGAGGTCATTCATAGTATAAGCATGTAATACTATTAATCTTCCAGTGTTAGCAAGGAAAAAGAAGGGGAGAAGATGATAATTAGCTGCTGCTTACATTTCAGGTTAGAAGGTAAGTTTGGTTGATTACCATCATTTGTATCATTAGTGAGCATTGAAAATGGGGGCATGACTGGGCATGGTGGCACATGCCTGTAATCCCAGAAACTCAGGAGTCTGAGGCCAGTCTTGGAATTTAGTGAGATGCTGTATCAAAATAAAAAATAAAAGAAAAGGATTGGGATGTAGCTCAGTGGTAAAGCATCCCTGGGTTCAATACTAGAAACAAACAAACAAAACAACAACAAAAAACAGGGCATGAGAGGCAAAGAATTGACCAGAGGGGCTAGTGCATAGCACATTCTTGTAATCCCAGCGATGTATGAGGTTGAGGCAGGAGAATCTCAAGTTCAAGGCCAGCCTCAGCAATTTAGCAAGGCCTTAAGCAACTTAGCGAGACTTGATCTCAAAAAATAAAAATCAAAGGACTGGGGATAAAACTCAGTGGTAAAGTGTTGCTGGGTTCAATCCCCAGTACCAAATAAATAAATAGATAGTGGAAGGTTTTGTTTCCATTTTGTGGTTTGTGGGGATTGAACCTAGTGCCTTGTATGGAAGGTGCTTTACCACTAAGCCATATCCCCAACCCTTTTAATTCTATTTTGAGATAGGGCCTCACTAAGTTACTGAGCTGGTCTCAAATTTGAGATCCTCCTGCATCAATCTCCCAGTATCTGGTATTACAGCCATGTGCCATCACGTGCGGCTGAGGGTTTTTTGTTTGTTTGTTTTTAAACAGGGAACTCATTGAACTGAGGGCAGGATCTTACTCTAGGTAAGGTGAACCAAAGTAGATGTCAAGTTATTTTGTCTATGTGTGTGAGTGTGCCAAGCATTTTAAGCAAGTTTTGAAACCCGTGAGTGATTATGTAGAAGAAAAATAAGAGGGACTGATAGAGAGGTAGCAGAAAAATCAGCTGGTTTTTCTGGTTCAGATAGTTCCTGCTCAGTCCAGTGATACTCTTCTCCAGCCCCAGTAATCTTTACTTACAAAGCACAGATTTACATTATCCAACTGATCTAATTGTTATTTTATTGTGAGTTAAAAATTTGCCTCCATGATTCTTTCAGATATCAGCCCTAGTTTTGTATGCTAAAACAAAAACAGAGCAGTGTACTTTATCTGTTGCATGATAGTCATTTACATATTCAAAATCGGTTAACATGTTTCTCTGGTCTTCTAGGTGAAAGTGCTAATTTAAGGTCCTTTATTATACAGTCATGTGCTGCTAAAAGTTGGAGATATGTTCTGCAAAATGTAGGCCGTGCATGGTGGCGCACACCTATAATCCCAGTGTCTTGGGAGGCTGAAGCAGGAGTATTACAAGTGCAAAGCCAGCCTCAGCAACTAGTCAAGGCCCTAAACACCTTAGTGAGGCCCTATCTCAAAATAAAAAATGAGAAGAGCTGAGGATGTGGCTCAGTGGTTAAGTGCCCCTCGGTTCAATCCTTAGACTACACACACACACACACACACACACACACACAAAGTGTCCTTAGGTTATTTCATTGTTGTACAAGTGTTAGAGTGTACTTACATAAACTTAGATGGTATAGGTCAGTCACACGATGCAGCCTCTTGATGGAATTGAGATGCAATAAACAAGGTATATGAAGCTGCTGCATGGTTAACACAGCAAACTGTCTTATGTTTAACGTTTTTTTTTTTTTTTTTTTGGTACTGAGAATTGAACCCAGGGGCATTCTACCATGGCACTACATCCCTAGTCCTTTTTATGTTTTGAGACATAAGTTGCTTAGGTCCTTGCTAAATTGCTGAGACTAGCTTGAACTTGTGATCCTGCTGCCTTATCCTCCTAGGTTACGGGAATTATAGGCATACAGTACCACACCTGGCTAGATTTGTGTTTTAAAGAGATGATTTGGTTGTAGTTTGAGTATGGATTAGAGGAGGCAAAAGTTGTTGGGAAATTCCATGGAAATCACCTATAGATGAGGGGGTATAGAAATTTTCTGGTTATCCTGTGGACAGGACAGGTGCCACAGGAACAAGCAAATGAGGGTTCCTTAGAATCAGGACAGGGCCTCCTCTCTTCTGGTGTCTCTTCAGCGCCCTCTATGGAGTAAAAAGGGGAAATGACCAGCTAGCAGTCAACAACCATGTCTGCCAATGTCTAAGTTTCCTTCCTTTAGGACCTAAGGAAATGACATTCTGTGATTTTGTTTTGGTGAGCAAACCTTCACCAAAACTTTTATTTAAAGGCCCATTTCTGACCCCTACTACTTATTTGATCTTAGATAAAGCCATGTAAGTTGGGTGTAGTGGTGCATGCTTGCAATCCCAACAGTTTGGGAGGTTAAGGCAGAAGGATTGTAAGCTTGAGGCCAGTCTCAGCAACTTAGTGAAACCCTGTCTCAAAATAAAAAATTTTAAAAAGACTGGGTAGAGTAACTCAGTGGTGGAGTATCCCCGAGTTCAATCCCCAGTACTGCAAAGAAAAGGGGAAAAAAACAAAAACAAAAAACAAGTGGGGATTCAAGAATCATCCCTAAAATATGGCATGTTTTGTTGAGGAATAAATTGTTTTTGTGTGTGCTCATGGTGCCGGGTATCAAATTTAGCCTTGCTTCCTAGGCAAGTACTCTTACCACTGAGCTACATCCCCAGCCTTAGAACAGGAGTTGTCTAATTAAAGGGTCATTCTTTAATACGACTTGAACTCTTTACATCTGTCAATTCCATGAAGGACAAAACCAAACAAAAATAGGGAACTTTTCTGGGTTAAAAACAGCAAAAAATTTGACAATTAAATGTAATGAATGATTCTTCAGTAAATCTTGGATATTAAAATTGCATTATTGGAACAACTGGGAAATTTAAACATGGACTTTACCTTATATAATATGGTGTCAGTATTAAATTCTGGAGTATGGTTATGTAGGAAAACATTCACATGTTTAGGAGATACATGCTGAAATATTAGTATTTAGTGGTAAAATATGAAATCTAATCTCATGATTCAGCATAAAATTAAAACCATCTTTATCCAGAAAAGACAAGGTTGCATTAAGAAATCCTAAAGAATTTGCTAGGAAACTACTAGAATAAATGAGTCCACTTAAGTTCACATAATCCAAATGCAATATATGCAGTCTGTCATTTGAATGAATCAGAAGTTGGGCCTGGTGGTGCATGCTTATACTCCCTACCTACTTTGGAGGCTGAGTAAGGAAAATCCCAAATTCTAGCCCAGCTTGGGCAATTTAGTAACACTCTGTCTCTTAATAAAAACAAAATTTAAAAGATTGAAGATGTAGCTCAGTGGTAGGATGTTTGCCTAGCATGTGCAAAGGTCTGGTTCAATTCCTAATATCACCAAAAGAAAACCAAACAAACAAACAAAAAAACACCTCTATAATTTTCTTTTGGGGGCAGGGTACTAGGGCTTGAACCCAGGGGCATTCTGCCACTGAGCTATATCCGCAGTCTTTTTCATTTTTAAATTTTGAGACAGATTGTTGCTAAGTTGCTGAGGCTGGTCTAGAACTTGTGATCTTCCTGCTTTAGTCTCTCCAACTGCTGGAATTACAGGTGTACACCACCAAGCATGGTGAGGTTTTAAAAAATTTGTTCAGAGAGCTCTCTCATCTTAAATACCTCTTACTGGTACCTATTTGCTTTTGAAACTTTTGTTAAGTTTATTCCTAGGTGTGTACATTTGGTTCATGTTTTAAATGGAATTGTTTTAAATTTACATTGTCATTGTATATACAGTTGATTTCTATATATAGGCTCATATTTAACAACCTTTCTACATTTTCCTGTTAACTATAATAGTTAATTTCTTTTTGGTGGTCCATTTAGAATTGAAATTATCTATAAATAATGATGGCTCATTACTTTTTCAATTTACTTACTTATTTTTATCATATTACTATGCTCAGAAGGAACTCCAGTATAATATTGGAAGAGAAATGATAATACTAGGCATAGTTTTCTTTTTTATTCATTTTGAAAGGAATACTTTCAATAGCCTACCTTTAAGTAAGATGAGCTAAGAACATCGGTGTGGGCATGTAATTCCAGCAGCTAAGGAGGCTGAAGCAGGAGGTCCACAATTTTCAGGCCAGCATGGGACCCAGTCTAAAAATAGAAAATAGAAAAGACTGTGACTGTGGCTGAATGGTAAAGTGTGCTGGGCTTAATACCCAGACCCCCCCCCCCAAAAAAAAAAAAGTAAAATATTTGCTGCAGATTTCTGTTTGTGTGTATGTGTGTGGAGGGCAGGGGTGTGGTGAGGTTAGTTAGAGAGAGATTCATAGATGCTGGGGATTGAACCCAGGCCTACCATATGTCAGGCAAGCCTTCTACCACTGAGGTAAATCCCCAGTTCCTTCTACAGATTTCCTTCCTCCCTCTTTCCCTTCCTTCCTTCCTTTACTACGGAGAATTAAACCTACACATACTCTACAACTGAGCTATATCCCAGTTCTTTTTTATTTTGGAACAGGGTCTCACTAGATTACAGACACTGGCCTCCAAATTTTAATTCTTCTGCCTAAGTCACTGTGATTATAGTGTGTGCCACCTCATCATCGGGTTAAGGGAATTTCCTTTTATTCCTGGTTTGCTGGCAAATTTTTAATTATGAGTGGATTTTGATTTTATTAAATGTTTTTCTGTATCTATGGACATGAACATGTACATTTTTTTCCTTTAATCTGTTGATCTGATACCATTAGCTTTGAAATAATACTACTTATTTCTTCTGCTTTCTTTCCTCAGGTGATTTGTGGAGCTATGATTTCTTCAGTGGTGAGTTTGTGGTGTCACCTGAGCCAGACACAAGTGTCCACACTCTTGATCCTCAGAAGCACAGATATATCATCTTGGGGAGTGATGGACTTTGGAATATGATTCCACCCCAGGATGCCATCTCAATGTGCCAGGACCAAGAGGATAAAAAATACTTGATGGTGAGCAATTACTCAATAATTTTAATACTTATTTTCTAGGACTGAATATTTTTATTACAAACAGAATATATAGGCTTGGAATATAGCTCATCAGAGCCTGGCTTCACTCCTTAGCATCCACCCACCCCCCCAAAAAAACCAAAACAACCCAAACAACTAATAGAATATATAAATATCAATCTTTTCAGATTGTGAGTTCTTTAAGCTATGAGTTGTCTCAATTCATATTGTTGTCTTAAGACTTAATGTGTTACATTGTCAAATATCAAAGAAGATTTGATAATATGAAAATTATTTTATCTAATAGATTATAGATTTGTGGCATGGGTGGTGTTAGGGGTTGAATCCAGGGCCTTACACATGCTAGGCAGTGCTATACCACTGGGCATACTTCTCAGTTTTTGTTGGTTTGTTTTGAGATAGCATCTGGCCAAGTTGCCCAAGGTGACCTCTTTGAACTTGGGATCCTTCTACCTTAGCTTCCAGAGTAACTGGGATTAAAGGAATGTGCTTCTGTGCCTGTCTAGATTTAGAAATCTTTTTTTTTTTTTTGTAATTCAGAACTCTTTAATGATCTCAGAGATACTTGCATGACATGACAAAGACAAAAGCCAGTTTTGTAGTCTGCCAAACAGTTTCCAGAATGAGTATTGCAGGAAACATCCATATGACAATAATTACAAGTCTATAAGAACTGGGAAATAGAGAAAGACAGGAAACTCGGGGAGACTGTATTTCTGGAAGAGAGTGATATTTGAACAAGTCCTAATGATGGGGTGAATTTTCCAGGTAATAGAACAAGGGAGAAGAAAGAAGCTTACCATGCAAAGGAAATACCATGTATAAATCCAGAAATAAGAGGTGAATATGACACAGGTTTCAGGTTTCACAAGTAGCTTAGTGTGCCTTGGAAGCAAAAGGAGATGAGGCAAAAAGGTTTGGGTTGGTCCGTTATGGACTTAAATGTTTATAGTCAGGCAGTAGAGAGTTATTGGAAAGCTGATTTTAGATAGTTTGCTCATTAAACACTTGAAACTAAAATAGAAGGTAAACAATAATGGATATGAGCCTATCTGTTACTTACGAAGCACAGGAAGAATATCTAGCTTAATAATACAATCAAACAGGTACAAGTTTGGCATTGAAAGAGAATGGGTGGTAGTAATGATTAGTGAAGGATCCCTAAGAGAAGGTGAATAGTTATATAATCAGATATCCAGCTCTCTTCATATTCTTTTCTTGTTGCTAGTGTAATGAAACTTTTATTAATGGGTATATTAGACTTCCTTTTAGGGGCTAATGTTATATTCCAAATAGGAAAACTTGCAAATTTAATCTAAGGCAACAATGTTAAAAAAAAAAAAAGAAGAAGAAGAAGAAAGAAAACAGAAGAAATTCATGAGTGATAGAATTGTGATGGAATTTGGGCTTATAAGAAGGAAAAAGTGATAACATCCAACTTTCTGACCCTGGTAGAGGTATTTTTAAGGAGCAGCACATTATTTTACTTGAAGCGAAGTGTATATTTCATATGTAGATGTATTGACTTGGAGGTACCTATGGTTCATCTAGATAGATAGTATCAGTAGGCAGTTACTCATATTTGAGAGTGAAGCCTGGAAATAATTAGTGAGTTCAGAAGATCATTGACACTATATGAGATCACTTAGCAAGACTGTAAAGTTGAAAAGGACAAAATATAAGGGGATCTAAATCTGCAGAATTATAGTGAGCTGAAGCAAAAATGTAGGTATGGTAGTGAAAATAGCTTAATGTGAATTTATTTTTTCACTAATAATGTGGGAAGAGAAACAGGCATACTGAAACAGTGAGTCCTAAGCTAGTGTCTGGAAAATGATATGTTCTAGGTAATGTAATAGATTCATGTAGTAGAGGTTAATGCTGCCTTTCCTCAATTATGAGGTGCATATTTTTTCGCCTTTTAACATCTTTGAAATTAGGATAGCATGCATAAGGCCCTGGGTTCGATCCTCAGCACCACATAAAAATAAAAAATAAAAATATTGGAGCTGGGGATGTGGCTCAAGCGGTAGCGCGCTGGCCTGGCATGCATGCGGCCCGGGTTCAATCCTCAGCACCACATACAAACAAAGATCTTGTGTCCGCCAAGAACTAAAAAAATAAATATTAATAATTCTCTCTCTCTCTATCTCTTAAAAAAATAAAATAAAGAAATTAGGATGCTTTTGATCTCAGTGATCCAGTCAGAAAGCCATATAAAAAGAACATCAGGGGCTGCAGCTGTAACTAAGTGGTAGAGCACTTGCCTAGCATGTGTGAGGCACTGGGTTTGTTCTCAGCACTGCATGTAAGTAAATAAAGGTCCATCGACAACCAAAAAAATATTTAAAAAGTAAAAAAGAGCAGCTTCTTAAAAGAACATCAGGGTAAAGTCTCCAAATAGGAGAATGAAAATAGTAAAGAACAGAAATTAATGATCTAGAGATTCACAAAATTGGGTACGGGGAGATTGTTCTTTTAAAAAGACAAATGAGGTATGATTGATATTCTTAGAACAAGCAAAAATGCACAAGAAGTTTGAGTGGACATAATTCCACTTATAAATATCTCTAGCCAAGTGTGATGGCACATGCCTGTTAATCTCAGCTACTCTAGAGACCGAAGCAGGAGGATCACAAATTCAAGGCCAGCCTCAGCAACTTAGCAAGATACTGTTTAAAAATACTGTTTAAAAAGGACTGGGGATGTAGCTTAGTGGTAAATCACCTCTGGCTTCAATCCCCAGTACCAAAAAAGAAAAGAAAAAAAAAGATTTAAAAAGAAAAAACCCACAATTCTAAAACAACTTTATGCAAATAAATTTGAAAAAATTATTATCTAAAAAAGGGCAAATTAACTCATGAAGGAATTTTTATTAAAGTTTTAATGTATGCATCAGTTGTAACCATGAAATCAATTTCATTGGTTTTAAAATGTATCTACCAAAACAGACACTATACAAATGGCAACAAGCACTTGTAGCATTAGATAAATTCCTGTATTATAAACAGCTTCAGAAAATATAAGACTGAGAAGACTTCTCAAGCTGTAATTTTATTAGTACCTGTATTTTATGACACTAGTAAATCTTGATTATAAACTGGACAAAGAAGGTATAAGAAAGAGGGGGAAAGGTAGTGGTAAAAAAATATGTATATGAAAAAGTCAGACTTGTCTTGGGAATGTAAGGATGGATGGCTGTGTGTGTGTGTGTGTGTGTGTGTGTGTGTGTGTCTTTTCCAGTGGTGGTGATCTAGCTCAGGGCCTTTCACAAGTGCTGTACCCCGAGCTACACTGCATCCCCAATATTAAAATTTTAAACAAAGTAGCTAAGCGGAGTTATTTGCCATGTGTGTGTGTTGTAGGAATGCATCCAAGATGAATAATCCCAAATGAAGATGATTTCCTTTTTTCCCAAGGAGAAGATGAAGAAAATTCAGCTCTTTATCCTATTTGAATATATAAACTTCAGAGATAGAAGACATCCAGATGAATCACTGTACTCTGCATACAGTTAATTATAAATGAATTTATATAGTGCTAGTAGTGCTCTAATAAATTTATATCATATATAATGTGCATCGTAGTATGTTATAGTGCATTAATAGTTTTGTATTTACATTATTTTTTTATCACATAAAACAATATACTAATTTTTAAAGTTTCCACATAACAATTTAAGACATTTAGCACTATTTTTGGAACACATTTTCATTTCTATTCTTTGAAACTTAGAAGAAAAAAATTTTTTTTTCTTTTGGTGCTTGGTATGAACCCAGGGCCTGGTGCATGTTAAATACATGTTGTATCATTGAGCTACATCCCCAAAACTTTTAGTAATTGTTTTGGTTTGTTTGTTGTTTGCAATGATAGGGCTTAAACCCAGGGTTATATGCAAGCTAGCTACTTGCTCTATCACTGAGTCATGTCTCCAGCTGAAAATTTAGCAAGTTTTGAATTCATACATGGTGTTCTTTTATTTCAGGGCATATTTATTTATATAACATGAGATTCTTTTCTTTTTGTTGGCATTTATTTTCTCTGTATACTGGAACTAATTTTAATACTTTTTTCCTTTTAGGAACGACACTGACCTTTTATATATCTATATTTAGAGAGAGAGCTGTTTATGTTTCCTTATCAATTTTCTTTAATAATTTGTATGTTAGGTCATCATTTTTTATTTGTAGGAGCTCTTCTAAAGAAATTAGGTCTTTGTTATTTTTTTTTTTAATTTAGAAATACTACTTCAAGGGCTGGGGATGTGGCTCAAGCGGTAGCGCGCTCGCCTGGCATGCGTGCGGCCCGGGTTTGATCCTCAGCACCACATACAAACAAAAATGTTGTGTCCGCCGAAAACTAAAGAATAAACATTAAAAAAATTCTCTTTAAAAAAAAAAAAATTAAAAAAAAAAAAGAAATACTACTTCAAAATAGCTATGGGAATTATGGATAATGTTTGAAAATTTGGGAGCTTTATTTACTTAGGTCACATTGAATACCCATTTTTTAATTTGATACATATTTAGTGGCAACTAAATGTGAGTTAATGTTCTTTTCTTGTTTTTGTTTTTTTTTTTTTAATTTTAATACAGGGTGAGCCTGGACAATCTTGTGCCAAAATGCTTGTGAATCGGGCACTAGGCCGCTGGAGGCAGCGTATGCTTCGGGCAGATAACACCAGTGCCATAGTAATCTGCATCTCTCCAGGAGTGGACAATCAAGGACACTTCACCAATGAAGATGAGCTCTATCTGAACCTGACTGATAGCCCTTCTTATAATAGTCAGGAAACCTGTGTGATGACTCCTTCTCCATGTTCTACACCACCAGTCAAGGTATAGTTCTGTAATTTTAAGGTTCTGTTTTAATAGAATTCCTTTGGTTAGTGTTGCCTACAAATACATTTTAGATTATTGATAAAATGGAATTTTGAGCTAAATTCAAGGTGATGGATCTTTGTTATGTAATTTGTTGTCAGAGAGCTAGCTTCACATCAGTACTAATCTGAATGTCAGCTGTGTGTATACCACTTACTAGAAAACTGTTTGGTTCCCTGAAGAATATTAGTGTTTGAAATTTATTGATCCCCTTCTGATCCTGTGAACATTTGTAAAGCTTTAGGAAGTTTTGAAGCACTCTGATCTATAATATTCATTTGAACCCAATAACTCAGAAATGGTATTGATATCAGTATTATATATCCCATTTATCGATAATATGACTGAGAGATTAAACAGTCTGGATAAGGTCATACAGAATCAAAATTGAACTGGATCTTAGAATTGCAGAACTTAGAACTGGATGTCTGTTAACATGAGTAAGAAACATATTCTTGTTTCTTAACCATGTTAATATTGCTGAGAAACAAATTTACCGTATCTAATTCCCCTTGTCTAATTTAATGAGACCTCAAATACTTGGTTGTGTTTTCATCCTGTTTTTTCCTACCAAAAATTAGTAATATTGATAATTGCTTTAATATAAAACAAGGCTAATCTGGTTTTCTGAGAATATATTTTGAGTGGCCTCACCATTAAAATGGGAAATACAGAAGAATTTTATATTGTATATTCAGGCAATTTTTTATTATTACTGTTTAACTTTTTTCTAACATGGAAATGGCAAAAATATATATAACAAAGTGGAATCTTTTCATTTAGAAATTAACAAGCTGGGTGTGTAGCTCAGTGGTAGAATGATTACCTAGCATGCTGGAAGGCCTTGGGTTCGAACCCCCAGCACTACCAAAAAAATTGACTATTTTATAGTAATATTCCTATAGAAATTCCTTGTCAAAGCTTTCTTTCCTTTGAAACTTGTTTACTTGCCTATTTCTCTCCCCCACCTTGTGGTACTAGGGATTGAACCCAGGAGTGCGCTACCATTTGAGCTATGTGTCCAGCTCTTTTTATTTTTTATCTTGAGACAGGGTCACACTACGTTGCTGAGGCTGGCCTCGAACTTGTAATCCTCCTGCCCCAGCCTCCCAAGTTGCTGGGATTACAGGTGTGCACCATATGGCTGCCTATTTGCCTTTTTCTGAATATTGTATGTATTCACTACTTTTTTGTTCCCCGATTTACTTGAATAGCTGATCTTTAGTTAGAATAGAGAAGGAAACATTAGGGTTATGCATTGGTAAGGGAGCAAGAGAGTATTGTGATTGGAATAAATACTCAATGTTGACCTCAAATAAAAATTATTGTAGTCTGTTGAGTGGCATTAGGAAAACTGTACATAAAATGTTTAAAAACTATTTCTTAGGCCAGGCACATACCTATAATCCTAACTACTTGGGTGGCTGAGGGCAAGAGGACAATTTTGAGGCCAGCCTCGACAAGTTAGCAAGATTTGTCTCAAAATAAAATTTAGGGGCTGGGGTTGTAGCTCAGTGGTAGAGTGCTTGCTAGCATGTGTGAGGCACTGGGTTCTATCCTCAGCACCACATTAAAAAACCACAAATAAAATAAATCTTAAATTCTTAAAAAGATAAAATTTATTTAAAAAGGGGGGCGATTATTGTTCAGATGTAGAGTACATACCTAGCATGTGCAAGGCTCTTGGTTCAATCCTCAGTACTGATAAAAAAAAAAAAAAAATTAGACTGAGGCAAGAGGATCTTTTGAGCCTAGAAGTTTGATAAACCTGGTGGGTTTGTGAAATCCTGTCTCCAGAAAGAAAGAAACAAATCTCAATTCTGAGATATAATCATCTAATAATTAGACCAAAGTTAAAGGAAGGAGTGTTGTTGTTGGTTTTGGTAAGCACTGAGCTACAGTTCTAGCCCTTATTTTTATTTTATTTTAAATTTTGATACAGGTTATCCCTAAATTGGCAGACTGATATTCTGCCTATGATCTTCCTGCCTCAGCTTCCACTCCTTAAGTAGCTGGGATTACAGGCATGTGGCAGCAGGCCTGGCTGATAAGGAGATTTTTACATGTACTAATTTATGTACAGGGATGGTTGGTTGTTAACCTAGTACCCCTTTCCAAATATGGGGAAATATTTAGATCAATTCAGAATAATTAGAATTTGGTTGTTCTAACAAGTAGTGGAAGCAAATCTGCCTTATTTATTTATTTTATTTGGTTATCTTAATTGACTTAAAGGGAAGTATTCACTACATCTCTAATTTATTTCATTGTTGCAGTATCCTATGTCTAATAACATCTAGATAAGTGTGATGACAATTGGGTTAAGATTTATTCACATTTCACTGAGTGTATCACAAGTTCAAGGACAGCAACTTAGCAAGATTCTGTCTCCAAATAAAAATAAATAAATCAAAAGAACTGGGAGGATAGAGCTCAGTGGTATAGCACCCCTGGCTTCAATCCAGTACTCCACCACCAAATGTACATGCACCAAAAAAAAAAAAAAAAAAAGGTTCATATTTAGACTATGCATGTCAGGTTACTCTACAGACATGTCAATTTTAGTTGGGTTCTGGTGTGTGTTATTTGTTTTGGAGTAGATACAGTGAAAATACCTTGGTTTAAGGGATTGAAATGGCTCACATTTCTTTATTCTTTCTGTAGGGAAGAACTAAATATAGTTGTTTTTATAAAAGAGCTATAGGAAGGAAGGATGAGGGAAAAGAGACAGTTTCAGAAAAAATAAAATTTACCTTCAGTTGTGCCTTAGGCATAATTTGTAATTAGTTGTTTAACACTGGCTTATAACATAGATGGGAGGAGATACCTGAGTCAGTGAAGCTTTTAAGGTAGTTTTTAAAGAGTAATCTTCCAATATATAATAAGTACTTTATGAATATAACAAGAAAGATTAACAACACAAATTAATCCGGGATGAGTCTAAGAAACCTAAGCAGTTGCTTGTGCTAACAGATGTGATGTATTCACAGAGTGCCAATAAAAGGAGAAGGAGAAGGAAAAGTTCAAGGAGGAAGTGGGACAAGAAAACCTAGTCCACTTGTAGTGTCAGAATAATAATCTGTGAATTTAAAAAAGACACAGCAGGAATAATTACTATAAATTCTATGAACTATGAAATTGTTCCTTTTTTAAAAAATAAAGGAATTCAGTCTGTGTCTAACCTTGTTATCCATGCTGCAGCAATATGTGGTATTCCTATAAATAGCTTGATTAGTCCTTGTTTTTGTTCCTAAATAGTGACAAGTGATTATTTAGCAGTAGGAAGACTTCTGCTACAGGACTTATTCACTGCTGGTCTTGTTGTATACTTGTTTCTATATTAGAGCTGCATGATTCTTTGTCAGTGATTTTTTAAAAAAATATCTTTTTAGTTATACGTGGTCACAATATCTTTATTTTGTTTATTTATTTTTATGTGGTGCTGAGGATTGAACCCAGGGTCTCACACATGTGAGGCAAGTGCACTACTGCTGAGCCATAACCTGAGCCCCTGTCAGTGATTTTTTTATGATTTATTTTTCTGTGATCAGTCAGAATATGCTTGTTACCAGTTTAAATAATTGAATCAATTAAGGGATGAATGCATACAAAAATCTCATTGATATTATTGAAAACCATGTGTCAGTATTAAAGAACAGATAGTTTTCTTTTTTTTCAGTACTAGATTCTTGAATTAAGATTGATACCCATTACTTGAGAGGGCAAAGCAGGGAGAGCACATGTTTGAGACCTGCTTGGACCACATAGAGAAACCTGCCTCTTAAAAAACAACAAAAAGATTGCTGCTTTCCATTCACTGTTAAAGCAGGCAAGAATAACCAGACTTATTTAATAAGCCACACAATGTATAATAAATTAATGAATCAGTGACTTCAGAAAGAAAGCATATTCTATTTATTCGTTTATTGGTACTGGGGATTGAACTAGGGGCACTTAACCACTGAGCCACATCCCCAGTCTTTTTTATTTTGAGAGACAGGGTCTTGCTAAATTGCCCGGTCTATTTTTGAAGTTGGTATCCTCCTTCCTGAGCCTCCCAAGTTGATAGAATTAGAAGCATGTACCACCACTAGGCCCAACAAGAGTGTGTGTGTGTCCATGCACGTGTGTGTTTGTGTGTGTGTGTGTGTGTGTGTTTTGCGTACTGGAGATTGAACTCAGGGGCACTTGACGACTGAGTCACATCCCCAGCCCTATTTTGTATTTTATTTAGAGACAGGGTCTCACTGAATTGCTTAGCATCCTCACGGTTCTGAGTCTGGCTTTGATCCTCCTGTCTCAGCCTCCCGAGCCGCTGGGATTATGGATGTGCAATAAAAAAAGAGGAGTAATGTATTTGGGGCAGTACTAGATTCTACCCTCTCCCCACTAATGTTCACTTCTATGGTTACATTGAGATATTTAAGTCTACAAGATTCTGTATGCTTTGGCTTCCCATTTGTTTCAATTCTAGATACATTAAAGGAAACTTTCTTATAACTATAAGTATGTATTTATACAGAACTTTTTAGAAAGGTGTTTATTGACATGGGATTTTATATCAGAGTAAGATATCATTAAATCATTTACTACTCTACATATATTAATCATATGTTAATATTTTATGAATGTAGTTGAGGATTCACTTGGGAAATTTTTACACATTTTGGAGTTATATTTGCATTTTGATTCTTTTTTTATTTGTTCTTTTTAGTTATACATGACAGTAGAACATATTTTGACCACATCAGAGATACAAGATTATCACTTCCCGTTTTTGTGGTTGAACATGATGTATTCATTTATGAACATAGGAAAGTTATGTCTGATTCATTCTACTTTCTTTCCCTGCATTTTGATTCTTGCCTTGAAAAACTACTAAGACAATGGTTTTATAAAATATTATTACTTTGGAAGAATTGTTTGAATTAGTTGGGCATTGGGGGTGCACGCCTGTAAGCACTGGTGCTTGGGAGGCTGAGGCAGAAAGATTACAAGTTTGAGGCCAGCTTGGGCAACTTAGGAAGATCCTGTCTCAAAATAAAAAATAGAAGGACTGGTGATGTAGGCTAGTGGTACAGTGCTCCTGGGTTCAATCCCCAGTATTAAAAAAAAAAAAGAAAAAAAAGTTTTCAAAATGTTTAGGTAGGCATTTGTTTGGGTTATCATAAAATTAGGATGCTGTTAATAGCTTCTTGAAGCAATTTTTTTTTTAGAGAGAGAGAGAATTTTTTAATATTCATTTTTTAGTTTTCGGCGGACACAATATCTTTATTTGTATGTGGTGCTGAGGATCGAACTCAGCACCGCACATGCCAGGCAAGCACACTACCGCTTGAGCCACATCCCCAGCACATTGAAGCAAGTTTTTTAAACATTTATTTTTTAGTTGTAGTTGGACACGATACTATTTATATATATGGTGCTGAGGATTGAACCCAGGGCCTAGGTGGGCGCTCTATCGCTGAGCCACAACCCAGCCCTTGAAGCAATTTTTTGATGGTCCCTATGGAAAAATACAAGGCTTTGTGTAAAACAATTAGATTTATGGGGCTGGGGATGTAGCTCAGTGGTAGAGAGCTTGTCTAACATGGAGGAGGCCCTGGGTTTTATCCCAGTGCTGCACAACACGCATTTTAGAGTTGTTTCTTTAGAGTTTAGTTGTTGCTACATATAAAATTAAAATGTACATAGATTATGATACTTTTATCTTCATGTTTGGATACAGAGTGAAGGTGCTATAAATGTGTGCCTATAGTTATTTTTAGGGTCTGTTTTGAAATGTTATTCCTTAAAGTATCTTATTTTTAGTTACTCACTAGTAGACAGGAAATACTAATGATGAGATGAATTTTAACCCACTCCAATAGATTACTTATTTCATCTGTTACCCCATAGACAGGATTTGAGTGTCATCGTTACCTTTATATTGCTTTCCACTCTCCTAGGTTACCCTCATAGAGCCTTGTAACACAGTTTAGTGACGATATAATAAATAAGTGATTGAATGCATATCGTATTTTTGCCTTCTTAATCACTTTGTAAGGAGTCTAATATGTGTTGTGGATTTATTGAGTTCTAGGATAAATAATTTCTTGTTTTACCTTCTTGTTTTTCAGTCTCTGGAAGAGGATCAATGGCCAAGGCTGAACTCCAAGGACCATATACCTGCCCTTGTTCGTAGTAATGCCTTCTCAGAGAATTTTTTAGAGGTCCCAGCTGAGATAGCTCGAGGGAGTGTCCAGGCTGTAGTTATACCCTCAAAAGATCCAGAGCCACTTGAAGAAAATTGCACTAAAGCCCTGACTTTAAGGATACACGATTCTTTGAATAATACCCTGTCAGTTGGCCTTGTGCCTACAAATTCAACAAATGCCATCTTGGACCAAAAAAACTTAAAGATGTCAACTCCTGGTCAAATGAAAGCTCAAGAAGTTGAAAGAACCCCTCCAGCGAACTTTAAAAGGACATTAGAAGAATCCAACTCTGGCCCCCTTATGAAGAAGCATAGACGAAATGGCTTAAGCCGAAGTAGTGGTGCTCAATCTGGAAGCCTCCCCACAACCTCACAGCGGAAGAACTCTGTCAAACTCACCATGCGACGTAGACTTAGGGGCCACAGAAAAATTGGAAATCCTTTACTACATCAGCACAGGAAAACTGTTTGTGTTTGCTGAAAAGTATCTGGGAATTGAGGTTTTTCCAAATTTATGATATAAGAGGGCTTTTTAGATTTGGCACCGAAGTTGAACTTTTTTAAGGGGACAAAATAAAAAGAGTATACAGTTTGACTTTTTGGAATTTAACAGTTTTATCCTGGCCTTGTATTTGCTTGTATTATAAATGTGAATTTTGTAGATGTTAGGGTATAAGTTGCTGTACACTGTGTGTAAATTTGTATCCTTCACACAAACTCAGTCTCTTATTCTGATACACAGTAATTGTGACAACAGGGCTAAATGTTTTAAAAAAATCAAAAGAATCTATTAGATTTTAGAAATACATTTAAACTTTTTAAAATGCTTATTAAAAATTTGTACAAGCCACTTGTGATGAAAACAACACAACTTTTTAAAGTAAATTATTAAGCAGACTGGAAGAGTGATGTATTTTCATAGTGACCTGTGTTCCACTTAATGTTTCCTAGAGACTATTCGTGTCTTTTAAAAAGTATTTTTTATTTCTAATTTCATAATTCAGAACTAAATTTTTCATAGAAGTGTTGAGCCATGCTAAAAGTAGCTGGATGTTAGTTTCCTTGTCCTAATTAAAACACTATGCAGTATCTTTTACTTCATTAGCATTTTTCTAAAACATTAACCATCAGATATACTCACTGAATCTTGGTGTGTGTTTGCCTAAAACAGTGCCCTTCTCAGTCTTCCCAGACCAGTGGCATTATTAGTTCTTTAAATAGTTATCCCCTTTCTAGTGTTTGCTTAAATATGTGAAGTTTTTCTTGCTATTTCAATAACAGATGGTGCTGCTAATTTCCAACATTTCTTAAATTATTTTGTATCGTACAGTTTTCATTGATTATATGAGTATGTTTGTTCATCTAATAAATCAGTGAGCTGTTCTTCATGTAACTGGATTTTTGTTGGTGGTTTGTTTTAATGGTATATATTAATAGTCTATTGTGCTATGATAATGCTTTAGAGTAATGACTTAAATATGTGTAATATTCATTTTTAAACTGAATTTTAAATTTTAATATAGAATGCATAGAAACAAAATATCCAAAAAGAATATGATTAAATTATGATTTATGAATATTTGGTGGAATATGTATCAATTAACCATGAATAAAACAGGGTCTGGAGATGTAATACAGTGGTAGAGTGTTTGCCTAGCACATTTAAGGCCCTGGGTTCCAATATCTATACCACGAGAAAAACAAACAAACTCAAACCCCCCCCCCCCCGCCACTATTTATACTTTAGTAGTATAGCAGGGAAAAGGGACAATACTAAAGCACCAAGTGTGATGAATTGTGTTCTATGAGAAAAAAGTTAAATTTTATTAGGAATAAGAAATCTCATTGACAGATAAATGAGTTAATTCATGGGTTGGGGTTGTAGCTCATTGGTACAACATCTCCTTAGCATGACTGAGGCCCTGGGTTCAATATCCTGCACCAAATTAAAAAAAATAAAAAGAATTTATACATGCAACAATGTGTGTCACATATACTAGAAAATATATACTTGGAAGCATATCAATTTTTTATGAAAGTATTAATTGAGAACCAGTGATGGAGGTAAAATGTTATTTGTGGCTGCTTTGTTGGTTTGAATTGTTTTGTGGGTGGGGATTAAACCTAGCACTTGCAGGTTAAATATGTGCTTTATTCCAGCTACACACCCAATCCTGTGTGGCTGGTTTTTTAGAAGGATTTCTTTTCCCCCTTGGGGTACTGGGAATCAAATCCAGGGCCTCATACATTCCAGAAGTGCTCTATCACTGAACTACATCCCCACCTTATGGATTTTTGAATGTTGAAGAATTTGTTTTTCATATCTTTCCAAGATAGAGACATAGCAACTAATAGACAATTTTGGAGTTAATTCATTGTGAAGGACTTCCATCTTTTATATCTATGATATTTTATCTGTACCAAGTTGAAATTCATCAAATATATGTGTATATTAAAATCTGTTTAGCTACTTTTCACTTTTATCTCCTAGTGGTTGTAAATAAAATATTCCTATACATGAAGTTAAAATTTCCACTTGATTACAGTAATGGGTTATGTAATCTTTATTTTTCCAGTGCTGGGGATGAAACTTGGAGACTCTCAAAAGCTAAGCAAAGTGCCCTGCCACTGAGCAATATCCCCAACCCCTAACAGAGGTTTCACAAGTTGTGTACTAGGTATGTTTTCATAACAGCATTAATGAACATTGAATTTTTCATCATAAAGATACTTGAAAAATTCATGTGATGGAAGAAAGCATTTCAGTATATTTTACCCCTAAATATATTGTGCCAGTAACAAAAGTTAAGAACTTAATTTCCTTCCTTCCTTCCTTCCTTCCTTCCTTCCTTCCTTCCTTCCTTCCTTCCTCCCTCCCTTCCTTCCTTCCTTCCTTCCTTCCTTCCTTCCTTCCTTCCTTCCTTCCTTCCTTCCTTCCTTCCTTCCTTCCTTCCTTCCTTCCTTCCTTCCTTCCTTCCTTCCTTCCTTCCTTCCTTCCTTCCTTCCTTCCTTCCNCCCCCCCCCCCCATGGTGTCTTGATATGTTTCCTCAAGCTGGTAAGTGATCCTTTTGCCTCAGCCTTTCAAGTAGCTGGGACTAGAGGTGTAGATTCAATCCTGTCTTTAAATTTATTGAAAATTAAATGTACACATATATGTGTGTGTGTGTGTGTGCTCCTAGGGATTGAACCCAGGGCCTTTGTGCATGCGAGGCAAGCACTCTACCAACTGAACTATATCCCCAGCCCTGAAAATTAAAATATTGTCCAGTGTGGTAGTGCACACCTGTAATACTAGGGGCTCGGAAGGCTGAGGCAGGAGGATGCCTTCATAATTTAGTGAGGCCCTAAGCAACTCAGCGAGATTCTGTCTCTAAATAAAATATTTTAAAAAGGGCTGGTGATGTGGGTCAGTGTTTTAGCACTGCTGGGTTTAATCTCTCTCTGGTAAAAAAAAAAATATTTATATTCACCATAGTTGTGTAAGAAAGTAGATTACTTTGGCATTGTTAAAATCAAGTGTCAGCGAGGAGTGACAGTGCACACCTGTAATCCTACTTATTCCAGAAATTGAGGAGGGCAAATTCAAGGAGAGCCTAGGTAACTTGGTGAGACCCCCATCTCAAAATTTAAAAAGGCTGGGGATGTAGTCAGTGGTAGAGCACTTATCTAGCATGGGTGAACCCTTAGGCTGAATTCCTGAACTTCAAGAAAAAAATAATATGACACTTCCTAGCTGAAATTCTTCCAATAGGTTCCCATCCTATTAAAAAAATGGAAATTCCTTATAATTCTTTGTAAGACCATATTGCATTTGGCCATTCTTTATCTTCCCTAACTAGTCTGCAGTAAGATTAACTTAGTTCACTTTATTTGAGCCATATTGATTTTCTTGTTTTTTTTTTTTTTTTTTTTTTTTTCCTTAAAACTCTTCTTAGGGGCTGGGTAATTTGATCCTTTTGTCTGGACTGCTCTCTCAGAATGTCTTCCTCATTTAGTTGAGGTTTTTATCTAAATGTTCTCTCCAGGCTGGGAGTAGACTAGAGAATGTACTTAGCAAGCTCCAGGCTGTGGGTTCAACCCCCAACACAACACAAGACAAAACAACACACACAAAACAAATATCCCTGACTGTACTATCTTTTTTTGTTTGTTTGTTTTGTGCTGGGGATTGAACCCAGGGGTGTTTTACCACTGATCAACATTACCAGCCCTATTAATTTTTTTTTTTTTTTGAGGCAGGATCTCACTAAATTGCTGAAGCTGACCTCTAATGTGAGATCCTCCTTCTTCAAGTCCTGGGCAGCTGGGATTATAGGTATGACCTGGTCCTGACTATATTATCTAAAATAAGCCATTTGCTGATGTATTTATCTGGATTGTTTTTCTTCATGGCATTTTACACTACTTTACCTTCTCAGTTTGTGTTTATTTCTGTCTTCCCATCAGAGTGTGAATTCTTTGGCTAAGGACAAGTGCAATGATTTGTCCATTTGTTCACTGGGCTATATATATCCCCACTCAGAACACACCTAACACTTGATAGGTACTCAGGTATTAGTTGAATTCATGAATGAATGAACTTGTGCACAGGTATATCCTTTATGATTTTGTTTGCTTGATTTTATCATAGCTATGAAGAGAAATAGAGTTATGAGGTTTAACAATGCATACAAAACTGTAGGGCACAGTGCGCATGCCTGTAATCATAGCAACTTGGGAGGCTGAGGCAGGAGGATCTCAAGTTTGAGGCCAGCCTCAGCAATTTAGTGAGACCCTGTCTCAAAATAAAATTTACAAGGGGCTGGGAAGGTAACTCAGGCTCTGAGTTCCATCCCCAGTACTACAAACAAAACCAACAAGCAGATCAAAAATCAACTCTAAACTGAAAAATGTATCCAAATGTTGATTATCCCATTTGTGATTATTAGTTATTGGTATCTAGGTTTTGTTTTTAATACTGCTCTGGGTTCTGGACAGCATATGAACAATAGTTTTTACATTCAAAGAAATCTTAATTTTTAAATTCTTGTGGATTCATGGCTGTTAGGGGTTAAGGGGGATTCAGCAATGTAAAAGGCTTGACCTACTATTGTCTAGGAAGTATTTAATGTTGTAGATGGGGGAAAAGGATATTTACAGAAAAGAAGCACCCAAAACACATTACAGAGACAATAAAGAAGCCAGTGCTGGCCCAGCATGGTGGCACAGGCCTGTAATCCTAGTGGCTAAGGAGGCTGAGGCAGGAGGATCCCATGTTCAAAGCAAGCCTCAGCAACTTAGGCTGCAAGCAACCCAGTAAGATCCTCTCAATAAAAAATAAAAAAGGACTGGGGATGTAGCTCAGTGGCTAAGTGCCCTTGGGTTCAATCCCTGGTTAAAAAAAAAGTACAACAGTAAAAACAGAAGGAGTTCAGAATACTGGGAAGATTCTTTCTGTAGTGTGTTTAAGGTAGGAAGGTTTTTTTTTTTTTTTTTTTTTTTTTTTTGGTCCTGGGGATTGAATCTAAGGGCTCTTAATCACTGAACTACATCCCAAGCCTTTTTTAATTTTTGAGGACAGGGTATCAATAAGTTGCTTAGAGCCTCGCTAATTTGCTGATACTGACTTTGAACTTGCCTTCCTTCTGCCTCAGCCTCTCAAGGTGCTTTGATTACAGGAGGTGCACCACTGCGCTGGGCTCTTGTTTCTTTCATCCTTTCTTTTTTGGTACAGGGGGTTGAATCCAGGGGCGCTTAACCACTGAGCTACATCTCCGCCCTTTTTTAAAAATTTGAGACAGGATCTTTCCAAGTTGCTGAGCTGCTTTGAGTTTACAGTCGTCTTGCCTCATCCTCCCACCTCGAACCGCTTGGATCACAGGCGTGTGCCACCGCGCCCGGAGATTTCGTATTTGGGAGGTAGTAGTTTTTCTACTAAACCTTTCCCTCCTGCATTGTGCTAAGATCTTTCTGATGTTTACTGTTGTATCAGCCAATTAGTTACAAAACCGTGCCTATTAATAAGCAATATCTTCATGGAGCTGTTGCAGCATTAAATTTGGTAATAAAGTATTGCGTATGAAGTAAAATCAAAGACTGCGGAGTGATCAATAAATCAATTTTTCTTCTTTTAAAAAGTATGAAAAAAATGACAATGGTTAGATCCCGATAAGGAAGATGTAAACTGTGGTAAACACTCAGTCCTGGTTCTATAAGGGAGCTCAAATCTAACAAGACCACCGCCATGCCCCTTCCTCAGAACAACACCGCCTAGGTTCCAGGGCTGATCTGCGGGGCGAGTCAGCCTAGGATCCCGGAAGGTAAACACATCGCAAAGGGCGGGGCAGAAGTCGGTTTCGGGACGGATGAATGGCCAGTTAAGAGTGATTGGCAGCTGCCACGTCCACGTGCTTTGAGTTTCGAACCAGCTGTCGCGAGAATTCGATGTAAACAGACCCGTCTCCCTGTCCTCTGGTTCCCAGTCTGAGACGCTTGGGCGAGGTCAGCAGGTGTCTGGGGCACGTTGTTTTTTCCTAAAAACCCACGATGGTACTGTCTGCCACTAAAATAGACACGTTCGTAATCCTTGCCTACCTGACTGCGCTCGCAACCGAACCTGATACATCGACTTCACCCGAACTTACATACTGTTGTGTTTTCCCTCCAGCCCCAGCGGATTGGATATGTTCAGGAGGCGGGTCCGCCTCTTTTCTACTTGCTGGTTGGCGAAGCTGACCTCCAAGGGCGGTGCCCGTCCAGGGCCAGTTTGCTTCTGGGATTGGCTAGCAGGGTGGTTCCGCTGAGGCGTGGTAGGAAGTGGAAGCCGTCAATCACGAGGGGAGACTCCAAACAGTGAGCCTGGAGCTGGGGAACAGCGTTTACCGGCGGAGCGGCCGGTGAGAGGGCTGGCGGGTCTTTGGCTTTGGGGAGGCTTGGAGCGGACGAGGGGCAGGCAGCGTGAGGGGGACAGTGTTTGGCTGGCAGGAATTCGACGGGGGAGAGGTGTCGAGACTAGAGGGGGAGGGGAGAAGGGCAAGGGGCCAGAGGGCGGCTGGGGGCAGCGGTGGCTCTGCGTTGGAGGTTAAGTGGATAGCGCTGTGTGAGTGTCTTTTGGGAGAGTGGGGCCTGAGGGGCTGGCGAGAGTGGTCCTCAGATGACAGGGCCTTTAAAGAACAGAGAGAGGTTGGATGACTGGTTCGGAAAAGAAAGGGTGAAATGGAAATGAGAGGGATAAGGGAGCTGGAGTTGAAAGGTACCCCCTGAGGAAGGAAGGGGTAGCTGGACCAGTTGGCAAAAGGTGTAGGAGATGGGACTTATCAGTTTGGGAGTTTTCAAACAAGGTGATAGAATGCTTCCTACTTAGAAGTGATGGTTTTAGGTTCTTTTCGCATTAGTTTCGTGCTCTGGGCTTTAATATTGCTGTCAGTCCTCTTTTAACCTTAAACAAGTAGACTCCATGCTCTTAAAACCTCCTTAGTGATTCAGAGACTCATTAAACATTCAAGGATGAGGATTTAGTGATGCAATGGGGAAGGATAAGGGGCATCTCACACCATGCATGTTTATATACATATGTATTCAGCCTGGAGATTAGGTTACAATAGACAGAGGTTGAAAATATGATTTAAATGAGGCCCTGCTGTCTTACTGAGATTCCCAGCAGGTTTAATAAGAAAGTAGAGGGGTATCATGTCATTGTTCCTTTGGGTCTTGAAATATTATTCCATGTGCATATTCACTATCTCAACCTAAAATTTGAGTAAATTCTTTTATTTTGACTCACCAAGGTAGAATATTTATCTAATTGCTCCTGTGCTACAATTCCCATCCCATCTCATTCTCTTATCTTTCTAGTGTATGTTAACAAGAGAACAAAGGGTCCAGCAAGAGCATTTACTGTTTTTGGTTCTGAGACATTGTCTATATAAAAAAAAAACAAACCTCATAATTTGGAATTTAAAAAATATTTTCTTTTTCTGGTTTAATAGAAATTTCAGGAGGATTTTGTACTTTGTTGGTCCCCTTATCCCCCAACCTTTCCATTACTGAGGATTAAATACAGGAGTGCCTTACTACTGAGCCACATCCTGAGCCCTTTTAATTTTAATTTTGAGATAAAGCAATGCTAAGTTGCTGAGGCTGGCTACTTCTCTGCCTCAGCCTCCCAAGTAGCTGGGATTATTTGTTTGTGCCACCATGCCAATCTTTTTAGGCATTTTTTCAGAAGGATTCTCTGGTAAGTAATCATAAGACTTTCTTCCTCTAATGACGATGATTAAGCTTTTTTTTTTTTTTTGTTCTGGAACCAGGTTTTATGAATGAAGCTATGGCTACAGATTCTCCTAGAAGACCCAGTCGTTGTACTGGTGGAGTTGTGGTTCGCCCTCAGGCTGTCACGTAAGCATACTTCAGATAAGCCCAACAGCTGAAGAAAACTTTACTCACAATAATAACTAACATTCAAATTTTTGTTTTCATTTTTGTTTTGTTTTGGTACTGCATATTGAACCCAGGGGTGATTTACCACTGAGTTACATCCTCAGCCCCCTTTTTAGAAAAAAATATTTTTTAATTATCAATGGATCTTTTGTATTTTATTTATTCATATGTGGTGCTGAGGATTGAACCCAGGGCCTCGCACATGCCAGGCAAGCGCTCTACCACTGAGCCACAACTCCAGCCCCATCCTCAGCCCTTTTTATCTTTTATTTTGAATAGGGTCTTGCTAAGTTACTTAGAGCCTTGCTTATTTACTGAGGCTGTCCTCAAACTTGTGATCCTTCTGCCTCAGCCATCTTAGTTGCTGGGATTACAGGTGGGCACCCCTGTATCCAACATCAGATTTTCTTTTTAACTAGTGCTTACTTTTGTAAAAATCTTTAAAATTTTGGCTTTACAGGTTGAGGGAATATCATTGCTGAGGCCAGCTAAAAGGAACATTTGGAGAGCTATAGAGTACCTAAAGAATACTGTGCTAAACTTGGTGTGGTGGTGCATGCTTGTAATCCCAGCGGCTTGGGAGACTGAGACAGGAGAATTGCTAGTATAAGGTCAGCCTCAGCAACAGTGAGGCACTAAGCAACTCAGTGAGACCCCTGTCTCTAAATAAAATACAAAATAGGGCTGGGGATGCTGTCTGGTCAAGTACCCCTGAATTCACTCCCAGGTGCCCAAAAAAAAAAAAAAATACTGTGTTAAATCCTGAAGAGTCATGGTTTTTCAAACTCTAGGTTTAACAAACTAGTGGATCATAAAATCAACTTGGTGGGTCAGGATCTGTGTTTTAATAATTAAATAGCATCTGGAGGCATAGCTCAGTGGTAGAGCACTTGCCTAGCATATGTGAGGCCCTGGGTTAGATCTCTAACATCACAAATAGAAAACATATAAAGGGAGTTAGAATTATTTCATGCTGTGCACAAATATATTCCTATGCATGTATATGATTACTAGATTGTAATATAAAATGTATCTCTTACTCTAGGTCTCAGAATGTTTCAAAGTATCAAGAGCAAATTTATAGATATTGGATAATCTTTGACAAAGAGTATCTATATTTTCTAGGAGTTTATAATACAGTGTGGTTTAAAGATGTACATACTTGATATTAGTGTAACCTGCAAGAAAGAAAGGATTCCAGCAAAACAGCATAAAAATTTAGAAAGTATTTTAGGAGTGTGATCAGACGAGGTTTCTTTAAGAAGGTAACAGTAAGAATGTATCTTTTAAGGGTGAAAAAATTTAGCCTTTTGGAATCAAAGATACATTTAGGGCAAAGGGAATAGGGTGAAAAGATTTGGGAAAGATAGGCTGTTTTATAAATGAAATGTAGTCCTGATGCAGGAAAAATGACCTATTTAAAATAGGTTGAGGTAGACAATTAAGACCCTTCAGGGCCTGGTGGAGATGAGGCTCGTTTTATGCCTTATAAAATGCTGTTAGAGGGAAATTGTAGTAGTCTTGGATTATTTCCCTTGGGTAGTAGTTTAGCATTTTACACTAAGATTGCTTTCTCAGATTGACCAAGGATATGTATAATATGATCTTTTACCATGATACTTCCTCTATACTTCCGAGAGATATATTTCTTTTCTAACTATGAATCATAGCAACAAGTTATACATGTTATTAGCTATGAGTTGGGTACTGTTGAGGAAATCAAAATAGGGAAAAATTGAATTCTCCTTGGTAACAGTCAAAGAGGGGAGCCACCATATTAACTTTTTTCTTTCCTTTTTTTTTTTTTTTTGTGTGTGATGCTTGGGGATTGAACCCAGGGAATTGTGCATGCTGGGCAAGCACTCTACCACTTATACTCCCAGCCCTCAAGAAGGGGAACCAGGATCAAGCCCAGATTGTTTTGTTCTTATTTACTATGAATAGGGATCTGTGTCCTTATTTAGTATTCTGTGTTGTCTCACAGTATGGTGTTCAAAGCATGTTGCATATTGCTTTTAGTTATGCAGTACACACTTTTAGTGGGGTTGGTTTTTCAATCTTTCATTCATTCATTTTTTTAATATAAGCATGGACTTAAATACTGGCTAATAGGTTTTGGTGATAAGATGATGGTGGCCAGGAATGGTGGTACATACCTATAACCTCTGCTACTGGGAAACTGAGGCAGGAGGATTGAAAATTTGAGGCCAACCTGGGTAGCTTAGTAAAACCCTATCTCAACAACAACAACAAAAGGGTTGGGGATATAGCTCAGTGGTAGAGTACTTACCTGGTATGTGGCAGGCCCCGGGTTCAATTGCCAGGACTTGTCAGTTTTAGGGGAAGCCGACACAGTGGCTCACTCCTGTAATCCCAGAAGCTCAGGAGGCTAAAGCAGGAGGATCTTAAGTTCAAAGCCAATGTCAGCAACTCACTGAGACCCTGACTCAAAATAAAAACTAAAAGGGCTGGAGATAATAGGTTCAGTGGTTAAGCACCCCTGAAATCAACCCCTGGTACCAAAAAAAAAAAAAAAAAAGTAAATATGAGAGATGAATTCCTTCCTTCTTGTAATGGAGCTTACATTCTGGTGGGGGAAAATAATAAATAAGTAAGAAAGTACATAAATTATAGGTGTCATCCCCGCACAGTATGCCATGATAGAGAGTAACAAGGGAGTATGTGTAGGGCTATCACTGAAGATCTTTTTGAGGAAGCAGCATTTAAACTGGAGAGTTGAATGAAAGAAAAGTATGTGGGAAGATATCAGGCAGAAAGAAAGATGATGTAGAGGTCTTGATTCAAGGAATAGTGTAGTTCTGGGCATGGTGTGGCATGCTTGTAATTCCAGAGACTCAGGAGGCTGAGACAGGAGGATCTCAAGTTCAAGGCCAGCTCCAGCAACTTAATGAGGCCCTCAGTAAATAAGTGAGACCACATTTCAAAATAAAAAAAGGGCTGGGGATATGGCTCAGTTGAAAAGTGCCTCGGGGTTCAATCCTCAGTACAAAAATAAAACAAAAGAAAAAAAAAAAAACAATAGTATACTGTATTCTAGAAATTGCAGTGGCATATAGGTTAAGCAGTGTATGTAAGCAGAATGGCAAAAAAGTGAGGTTGGAGAGGTAGGCCAAATCTTTTTTTTTTTTGGGTGCTGGGGATCAAACATGTGCTGTGCCATGGTGCTACTGTAGTCCACAGCCTAATCGTTTTTTGTTTGTTTGTTTGTTTTGTTTGTTTGTTTGTTTTTAGGCCTAATCAATTTTTGTAAGTCTCCAAGGCATGTTTTAAAAATATAGGATTGGGAATGTAACTCATTGATTAGGTACTTGTTTAGCATGCATTTGGCCCTGGGTTCAATCCCTGACTCTGGGGAAAAAAAAACACAACCAAACAACAAGAAGCAATCACAGTCTAAGGTATATTTTTTTCCTAGGTTTTAGAATGTCTTGTATTATTTTGAATGTACTTTTTCATATCTTTCCTGAAATTAATTTAGTATTTTGAAGAAATTATTTTTTGCACATGTTTATACCTGTATACTTCCCATTTAAAATATCTTTGGGTGGGAGGTGGGGATGTAGCTCAGTGATAGGATACTTGCCTAACATGTGTTTTGTTCTGGACTCTATTTCCAACAGCATAAAAAAAAAATCTCATTTAGTGTCCTGAACAATGTTATTTTCCCTCACTTTTATGCTTTTTGATATTTTCCCAGGCTTCATGTATGCAAAAGTTCTGTAAAGACTTTTTAATAACTTGTTCTAATGTCTGCACATAGAGCAAAATGTAGACTCATTTTGCTACATACAGGTAAAGGACTAGGTTCATAACAAATTTAAAGAGGAGGTCACTAAATACTGAGTCATCAGCAACAGTTTTTCTTGCTCTAAGTAGGGCATTATTATGCTCTGACTCAAGAGGAAGGTCTGTCTTATCTAGGAATTCTGTCATCACTCCTTCAAACATGAATTAGAAGTTATCTCTATCAAATTAGAAGAGTATTATTATTATTATTATTATTATTATTATTATTATTATTTTGGTACTGGTGATTGAACCCCGGGGTCTTTCACTTGTTAGGCAAGTGCTGTAACACTGAGCTATAGCCTCATCAACTTTAAAAAAAAATTTATCTTCTTTTTGGCACTGAAAATTTAATCCAGGGGTATTCTACTGCTGATCTATATCCCCACATCCCCAACCCTTTTTTTTTGAGAAAGGGTCTCATTAAGTTGCTTAGGGCCTTGCCAAGTTGCTGAGGCTGGGTTTGAACTTGTGATCCTCCTGCCTCAGCTTCCTGAGCTGCTGGGATTACAGGCATGTGCCATTAGTTCTTCTTTTAAAATTTAAGACTTACAGTCAAGAGCATATACAAAGATTCATGAAACTAGCAAGTGGATAAACAGAATTATCAAGTGATAATTTTTCCCCCTTGTTTTAATATTGGGAGTGACTTCATTTGGGCTCACATATAGAGCTTTTCCATGGTCTGTCTAAATCTATCATGTCAAATCTTATCCATTTTGCTCTTTTCCAGAGAGCAGTCCTACATGGAAAGTGTTGTAACTTTTCTTCAGGATGTTGTGCCACAGGTAAGTGTCTTTGCAGAGAAAGTAGTTTTACTTTTGTGTGATAGCAGAAATAGTGATTTTATCTTTTACTAGGAAGCTCTGAAATATTGTTTTGTGACTATTTTTTTGTACCAGAGATTTAACCCAGAAGCACTTTACCACTGAGCTGTATCCCCAGTCCATTGTTTTATTTATTTATTTATTTACTTATTTATTTTATTTTTGGGATGGGGTCTTGCTAAAATGCTTAGAACCTCACTAAGTTGCTGAGGCTGGTCTTGAATTTTCAATACTGGTGTGTGCCACTGTGCCTAGTATATACTTGTTTTTAGTAGTGTAGGTACCTTAGTTTTTGTCATGATGGTGGCGTAAGTGTTATTCCTTAAGACTTCCCCTCCTAAGAGGAATCAAAGTGATATGTTAGTTGAGAGTTAGAGCTTGAGAATCTCTAGTTGAGTTCTATTTCCAAAATTGTTACCTTGTCTGAATTAAGAGGTCTTGGGCTGGTTGATGTAGCTAAGTGCTAGAGCACTTGATTATCATGTGTGAGGTTCAGGATTCAATCCATAGCAATTAAATAAAAAAAAGTTACTGGGCACACACCTGTAATCCCAGTGACTCAGGAGGTTGAGGCAGGAGAATCGGTAATTCAAAGCCAGCCTCAGCAATTCACCAAACCTTCTCTCTAAATAAAAAAAAAAAAAAAGGGTTGAATATGTGGCTCAGTGGTTAAGTGCCCTGAGTTAAAAAAGTACCTGCCTAAAGTGAGAAAAGAATATACCTTCTGACTTGATTAACTAACTTTAAACTAAATATTACACCTTAGCACAAATCTTTGTTTTTATGATAAACAATATTTTTGTGCCATGTACGTGGATATTATTGTACTATTTATTTATTTTTTTATTGGTGGTACTGGGGATTGAACCCAGAGGTGCTCTTACACTGAGCTACATCCCCAGTCCTTTTTATTTTTTGAGACAGAGTCTTGCCAGGTTGCCCAGGTTGGCCTAGAACTTGTGATCTTCCTGCCTCAGCTTCCTGAGTTGTTGGGATTACAGGTATGCACCACTGCGCCAGGTTTATTATGTTAATTTGTAAGATTCTAAGCCCTTTATTGTGCATTTTTTTTGTAAATGAGAAAATAATAAGAACAGCCTTACTGTCATCATCTAGTATACTATTACCCAAATTTAACAAATATCTTTTGGCATATTTGTTAAAAGTGATTGTAATTTCCATGCTCTTCTCCGACTGCAGACTTGCTTTCCCAGTTGCACTGCTCTAAAAGGGCATTTCCACATCTAGGATCTGAACTTGTGAGAGAGTCTGGGAAGCTCTGAACTCTAGATTTTACTTTTATTAAACAAAATTGGGGTTGCAGGCTGGTGTTGTGGCTCAGTGGTAGAGTGCTTGCCTAACATGTGTGAGGCATTGGATTCAATTCTCAGCACCCCATATAAATAAATGAATAAAATAAAGCTCTGTCAACAACTAAAATACACACATATATGTATGTGTGTGTGTATGAAAATAATTTTTAAAAAATTGGTATTGCTTTATTATATTCAGCCAAAAAACATTTTTTCCCCCTGGGGATTGATCCCAGGGGTGCTTTACCACTGAGCAACATCCTCAGCCCTTTTAATATTTTATTTTGAGACAGAGTCTTGCTGAGTTGCTTAGTGCCTCACTAAGATGCTGATGCTGGCTTTGAACTTGTGATCCTCCTATCTCAGCCTCCTGAGCTGCTGGGATTACAGGCATGTGCCATAATGCACAGCTGTTCAGTGAATTTTAATGAAAATAGACCATGACAGTAAGATCTGTAGGCATATATAAGAAACTATAAATCTTTTTCTTTTTTTTTTTTTTTGCCAGGTGCGGGTACTGGGGATTAAATTCAGGCACTCAACCACTGAGCCACTTCCCCAGCCCTATTTTGTATTTTATTTAGAGACAGGGTCTTACTGAGTTGCTTAGAGCCTCGCTTTTGCTGAGGCTGGCTTTGAACTTGTGGTCCTCCTGCCTCAATCTCCCTAGCTGCTAGGATTACAGGTGTGCTCCACTAAATGATTTCTTTTCTCGAGGCACTTGGTTAATAAGTCAAATTGCTTGAAACAACCAGAGAGTATTAATAATGAGGCAGTAAACTTTACATGTACAGACTGAATATTTCATTGGTAAGGGGATACAGAGTAAAGAAAAAAGTGAAAGAAGTTATAAAGTAGCATTAATTGGAACGAGGAGAATGATTTGGTATTTTTTGAGAGAAACTGGCTAGGTGGATGTGTTAGACCCTCTATAGCTGTAGAGGGTCTTGTACTACATAGTGTCAGGTTTACCTAGCAATTTGGGGATGAATTCAAACTTACTCCTCCTTTAAACCTTGATCCATGGTGTGAGAGTACAGTTCCAAGGAAAAGTGTTTTTTTTTTTTTTTTTTTCATTTATAATTCATCTCTCCCCCACAGGGTCTCTTTATCCATTTATTTACAAAGACACCTTTTATGTGATTAGGAACCATATAGCGAGCAGTTTTTATTGGCTGGAGGAGAAAAGCATTGGTTAGAAGTTTGAGGGAAGAATTTGCTAGTGGAACAAGAATATCCAATTGAGTAGTTTCTATTAGGTGGAAAATAGGGGGCTACTAAAACTGATAGGTAAAAATAATGGAAATTAAAAGATTAATTTTGTATCCATGAATATAATACATTAGAAAGGAGGTGTCTGGTTGTTAATCTATGCAATTGGCTATGAAGATCTCGATCAGGTAGGAACAATTTATGTTGTTGGTCCCCTCTATGTGAGTCATTATTCTACTTAATGTAGGAAGGAAGTAAAAATTCATACAGTAGGTGCTGGGGTTGTAGCTCAGTGGTAGAGCACTTGCCTAGCATGTGTGAGGCTCTGGGTTTGATCCTCAGCACCACATAAAAATATATAAATAAAAGAAAGGTATTGTGTCCATCTACAACTAAAAAAATTTAAAAAATTCAGACAGCAAACAATTACTTGAGCACTCACATGGGCAGGCCCTGAGCTAAGTTGAGGGAATGAATACTCAGTGACTGTTCATAAAGCTGCACAATCTAGTACAGAGATGGGCAAACTTCTTCTGTAAAGGACTAGATAAGTTTCGCAGTTCATATGATCTCTTTTACAATTACTCACCACTGCTGTTTAAAGAAATGGGGGTAGCTGTGTTCCAATAAAACTTTATTTATGAACAGAGGTCATGGACAGATTTAGTGATTCATGGTCTCTAGTGTAACTAATATCCAGCTAAAATCATGGCCAAACATAAGTATAGTCATAACCGGCACTGTGGCACACACCTGTAATTCCAGCAACTTTTGAGGCTGAGGCAGGAGGATCACAAGTTCAAAGCCAGCCTCATCAATTTAGCAAGGCCTTAAGCAACTTAGTGAGATTCTGTCTCAAAAAATAAAAAGGGCTGGAATGTGGCTTAGTGGTTAAATGCCCCTGGATTCAATCCCTGGTACTAAAAACAAAACAAAACAAAACAAAAAACGGGCTGGGGATGTGGCTCAAGCAGTAGCATGCTCGCCTAGCATGCGCGGGGCGCTGGATTCGATCCTTAGCACCACATAAAAATAAAATAAAGATGTTGTGTCCACTGAAAAACTAAAAAATAAATATTAAAAAAAAAAAAACTTCTCCCTCCCTCCCTCCCT
>NW_025999880.1:2258208-2345997 GCF_001458135.2 Marmota marmota marmota
CTACAGATATTGATATTAGATCTGGTTTTATATGTCAACTCTAGTTATTATCTCTGGGCAAGTTACTGATTCCTATTTCTAAATATTGGTGTCCTATTGTATAAATGGGGTTAATCTTTGTATTCATCATGAGTTTATGTTGAGGCCTAGGATACCATATATAGGAAGCATAAAATAAAGCAAAACAAATATTGAGTAGTCTGTCTTAGAGGGAGCCTGAGGAGACTAGAGATGGAGGGCCAGAGAGATTTATGGCTTATAATCAGTAGTTGATATAATCAGATGAGCCAAAAACATTATAGTTGATAATTATAAAGTGAGCTTTAGCGACTACGGAGCTAGTGGCCATATTTTGCTTAGAAGAGCAAAAATAGGGGAAACCTTTTTTACATTAGACACTTTGTATACTGTTTGGTAGGCCCGAAAACAGTGCTTTCTAACTCCTTCCACATTTAATCCAGAATCCTGCTTGGTACTTTGTGGTCAGCTAATTTTTTTTCTTAATGTTATGTTCCAAATCCTGCACTATTCTGGGAATCATCACATTCATGAAGTCTAGAAATTATTATCTGGTTCTGTAAATATCCCTGTGAAGAGAGAAAATGTGTTATTAGACTAGATACTGGCATTTGTTCATATGACCCACTGAATAATTCTAGTTGTGTTCAACTGATAGGGTTGATGGCTGGTCAGAACCGTGAACTGTGCCCTTTGATCTGATAATTTCAAAGGAGAGCATTTTGAAGATGTTGCAGAGGAATTGGGAGAATGTTGAATAAAACTGTAGATAAGATGTCTTTCAATAAGTTGGCTAAGCTGAAGGAAAATTTGGAATGTTAGTGATTTACCAGATTAAAGAGAACCCTGACTTAGGGAAAAAAAAACAAAGTTCTTTTAAATGCAATGAAGTATACCACACTGGATCCTGGAAGAGAGAAAGGATTTTAGTGGAAAATTTTGTGAAGGGGCTGGGGTTGTGGCTCAGCAGTAGAATGCTCGCCTAGCATGTGTGAGGTACTGGGTTCGATCCTCAGCACCACATAAAAATAAATAAAATAAAGGTATTGTGTCCAACTAAAACTAAAAAAAATTTTAAAAAAATTTGTGAAATCCAAATAAGTTCTCGGGTATATTAGTAAAAATATATCAAAGTATGGTAATATAAGATTTTTTTGGATTAGTTTATATAATCAACTTCAACTAGGTGGGGATTATAATAACTCTCTGTACTGTGTTTAATAATCTAAAATTATTCATAAATAAGTTTGTTTTTATAAAAAGTTTTGAGGGCTGGGGTTGTAGCTCAGTGGTAGAGCTCTCGCCTTACACCTGTGAGACACTGGGTTTGGTCCTCAGCACCACATAAAAATATATGAATAAAATAAAGCTATAGTGTCCAACTACAACTAAAAAATAAATATTAAAAAAAAAAAAACTTCTGAGGGCTAGGCATGTGGCTCAAGCGGTAGAGCGCTGGCCTGGCATGCATGCGGCCCGGGTTCGATCCTCAGCACCACATACAAACAAAGATGTTGTGTCTGCCGAAAACTAAAAAATAAATATTTAAAAAAAGAAACAAAGTTTTGAAACTGAGCATGGTGGCATGTGCCTGTAATCCTAGCAACTTGGAGATGAGGCAGGAGGATCCTAAGTTTGAGTCCAGCCCTGGCAACTTAGTGAGACCCTGTACCAAATTAAAAACTAAGAAATTCTGGAAATGTTAACTCTTGGTAGAGTGTCCCTGGGTCCAATCCCTAGTATCACACACACAGAACAGAACAAAACAAAACAAAAAACAAACCAACAAAAAAACCTCAAGACTAAAAATAACAAGACTTAGGAAGAAGATGAGAGTGAGGTGGTTGAAGATAATCAGTCAGTTGGTTCCAGTGAAGATTTTTCTCTTCTTTCAAGAAATTAACTGTTTATACATACCACTTGTTTTTATTTTTATTTTCTTGGTGTTGGGGATTAAACCCAGGGCTTAGCACATTACCACTCAGCTAAACCTTGGTCCCTTCATATGTTTTCCTTTTTCAAAAAGACGATTGAAATTGTATGAATTTGTAAGGTAATTATTTTGGATAGTAAATCTATTAAGGTAACCCTGTCTTTTAGTGGTATTTTTGATCACCATTAGCCTTGTGTGGTATAGTGTGGATATGTAAATTGGTGTTAAATTGGTATACTATGGATACTTAAATTTCTAAGAGGAAGTGCTGTAAATTTGTATGGGTTAGTAATTTTTGTATGCTTTTGGTGCAGCTTATATTAAATAATTGTTCTGCACACTAAATAACTATAAAATTTCAAAAAGTTGCAGCTATTTTGTTGATATTCAATTATCTATATGTGTATATTTGTATATATTTGTGCAACAGTATATATTACATATATATGTTGTTGTTGTTTTGTTTTATTTATTTATATAGTTGTAGGTGGACACACTTTTTTTTTTAAGAGAGAGGGAGAGAGAGAGAGAGAGAGAGAGAGAATTTTTAATATTTATTTTTTTAGTTTTCGGCAGACACAACATCTTTGTTTGTATGTGATGCTGAGGATTGAACCCCGGGCCGCACGTATGCCAGGAGAGTGTGCTACCACTTGAGCCACATCCCCAGCCCCGACACACTTTTATTTTATTTTTATGTGGTGCTGAGGATTGAACCCAGTGCTTCACCCGTGCTAGGCGAGCGCTCTACCACTGAGCGACAACCCCAGAACCTTGTTTTATTTTTTTTATTATTATTTTTTAAATATTTATTTATTTTTTTGTTTTAGGTGGCCCAATATCTTTATTTATTTATTTTTTATGTGGTTCTGAGGATCGAGTGCCTTGCGCATGCCAGGCCAGCACAGTACCACTTGAGCTGCATCCCTAGCTCCCCTTGTTTTATTTTTTTTATTTTTTTTTTTTTAAATTTTTTTTTTTTTTAAAGAGAGAGAGGAGAGGGAGGGGGAGAGAGAGAGAATTTTTTAATGTTTATTGTTTAGTTTTCGGCAGACACAACATCTTTGTTTGTATGTGGTGCTGAGGATCGAACCTGGGCCGCACGCATGCCAGGCGAGCGCGCTACCGCTTGAGCCACATCCCCAGCCCCCCTTGTTTTATTTTTTGAGTCAGGGTTTGCTGTGTTGACCAGGCTGGCCTGAACTCCTGGGCTGAAGTGATCCTCCTGCCTCAGGCTTCTGATTAGTTAGATTACAGGCGTATGCACTGGAGCCCTGCTCTATGCGATTTAAAAAATTTAAAATACAAACATGCTTCATGTAGAGATGAATCCTTTTAAATACTGATAAGTATTATCCACACTTGTTAGCCCTTAATATTTATCTTTGTGATCCTTGCAGGCTTGTAAGAATTAGCTGATAGGTTGGATCTAGAAGCCAGATAACAGGTGAAAAAAATAATACTCTTGAGAGCTGTAGGTATTGTGTAATTGTCTGAGAAAAAGCACCGAGGGATGAATTATATAAAGGTGGTAGTTTTAAGCCTTATTCATTGACCAATACAGGTGGTATTTTAGTTTTTTTGTGCCTGTGAGTTGTTTCTTACAGATTGTGATGATTATATTTTTAGGTGTCTGCAATTTTTTAATTAGTCAAAAATTATCTTTTTAACCAAAGTCATTAGACTTCTTTATGAATATCCATCAGAGTAATAATATTCTAAAATGTGTTAGTTACCAAGATAGAGGATTAGTGCAGTTGGAGAGGGATAGAATTGATTTTACTGAACATCAGTAATAGAGCTGTAAAACATTTTTATTTAAACATTTCTGTTTACTATACAGGCTTACAGTGGAACATCTTTAACAGAAGAAAAGGAGAAAATAGTCTGGGTCAGATTTGAAAATGCAGATTTAAATGGTATGATTTAAACTTTTTTGGAATATGTGAATTAAATGTTTGTTTGGGGTTGACCAGATCCCAGAAAGAGAACTCTTACTGTAGTCCAATTATTTTCTTTTATAGTAACTTTTTGGCTTTCAAAATGAATTCATTTTTAATTAAAAGGTAACACCCACACTACAGAAATTTCTTTAGAACAAATATATATTGTACAAGTCTTAAAGTTTAACACAATGTGTAGCCTCAAACTTAAATTCAAGTGAATTAAGATTTTCTTAGGAAAGATGTTGTAATTCAAGTTCGATCAATTTTGTAGGATTTATAACTGCAAACTAATCATTTGCAAAAATGTTGAACTTTTTAGACTTTAAAATTATTTTTGTCCGAGTAGAATTTGTTAGTCCAATGTCTGTTTTCATTCGTTGCCTTTTCCCACTCTTTTTCACAAGGGGGCTGCCTGCCCCTCTATGTATTTTCCAGTCTTTCATAACTATAAAATTTCAAAAAAGTTGCAGCTATTTTGTTGATATTCAATTATCTATAATGTGTATATTTGTATATATTTGTGCAACAATATATATTACATATATATGTTGTTGTTGTTTTGTTTCATTTATTTATTTATTTAGTTGTAGGTGGACACACTTTTATTTTATTTTTATGTGGTGCTGAGGATTGAAGCCAGTGCTTCACCCATTTCTGTGGTTTTTCCCCTGTGGTTTTAGTCTCCCCTGGACAACCTACCTGCATTCCAGTTTCTGCCAAGTGACCTGCCACCTTGCACTCCACCCTTAGCCAAGGGGTAGTGATGGCTTTCTATTGTTGCTCATTGAATAGGTTGCCTCACAGCTCCATAGATGGCCTCTCAGCTCTTTTATCACCAGTATAATCTGTTGTCTGCATTAAGTTTGCATTTTAAAATATAATAAATTATTTTAATTTCCTGTTTGGGAATTTACTAATATCATATCTTGGGTTTTTATTTCCTTAAGACTTTTTGTTTCTAGGTTTTTTTTTTTTAATTGCAGATGGACACAATACCTTTATTTTGTTTATGTATTTTTTTATGTGGTGCTGAATATCGAATCCAGTACCTCACACATGCTGGGCAAGTACTCTACCACTGAGCCACAACCCCACCCTCTAGTTTTTTTTCAATTGTGATAAAATGGATATATGCTATTGTTTACCATCTTTTAAAAATATATATGTATGTATTTTAGTTGCTGATGGACCTTTATTTTATTTATATATGGTATTGAGAATTGAACCCAGTGATTCACACATGCCAGACAAGTGTTCTACCGCTGAACCACAACTCTAGCCCCTGATTTACCATCTTAATCTTTTTTTTTTTTTTGGTACTGGGGATTGAACTCAGGGGCACTCAACCACTGAGCCACACCTCCTGCCCTGTTTTATATTTTATTTAGAGACAGGGTCTCACTGATTTGCTTAGCGCCTTGCCTTGCTGAGGCTGGCTTTGAATTTGTGATTCTCCTGTTTCAGCCTCCTGAGCCACTGGGATTACAGGTGATCATCACCACGCCTGGCTCACTTTAATCATTTTTAAGTGTATAGTTCTGTGGTATTAAAAACATTCATAAAAGTTGAGTGCAGTGGCACATAATTGTAATCCCAGCTACTCAGGAGACAGAAGAGAAAGGATTATTAGTTCTAGGCCAGCCTGGGTAACACAGCCAGACTGTCTCAAAAAACAACAATGAAAAACATAATGTTTGTTGTATAGCCATCACCACCATCAGTCTCCATAACATTTTCATCTTATAAAACAAACAGTATTCATTAAAAAATAATTATATATTCTCCTAATTTCCCATCCCCTGTCAATCACTATTCTACTTGGTATGATTTTGACTACTCTAGGTACCTTATATGTGTGGAATCAAATAATATTTGCCTTTTTTGTGACTGGCTTATTTCATATAGCATAATATCTTCAAGGTTCATTCATGTTGTAGTATATGTCAGAATTCCTTTTTTTGCAGGGGTGGTTTACTGGGGATTGAACTCAGGGGTACTCCACCACTGAGCTACATCCCCAGCCCTATTTGTATTTTATTTAGAGAGAGGGTTTCACTAAGTTGCTCAGCACCTCACTTTTGCTGAGGCTCTCTTTGAGCTTGTGATCCTCCTGCCTCAATCTCCTGAGCTGCTGGGATTACAGGCATGTGCCACTGCGCCTGGTGTCAGAATTCCTTTTTAAGGAGTTTAACATTTCATTGCATTGTATTTACATACTACTTTTTTATTTTATGTTATTTTTTTTGAGATGGGGTCCTTGTTCTGTTGCCAAGACTGACTTTGAACTCCTGGGCTCAGCAATACTTCTGTCCCAGTCTCCCAAGTAGCTTAAATTATAGGTGTATGCTACTAAGACCAGATAATACCACAGTTTTTGATCCATTTATTTTTCAGTAGATACTTGGATTGCTTCCATGTTTTGCCTGTTGTAAATAATGCTGCTGTGAGCATTGGTGTGCAAATATCTCTTTGTGCTCCAGTTCTTTCAGGTATATACTCAGAAGAATTGCTGGATCACATGGTGATTCCATTTTTAAATTTTGGGGATCTGCTTTACTATTTCCCACAATGACTGTATGATGTTCTATTCCTACTGATGATGCTTCTCCACATCCTTTTTTTTCTTTGAATTTTTTCTTTTTAGATAGACACAATACCTTTCTTTTCTTTGTTTTTATTTTTATGTGGTGCTAGGATTGAACCCAATGCCTCACGCATGCTAGGCAAGCACTCTTGCCACTGAGCCACAACCCCAGCCCCTCCACATCTGTTTTTTATCTTTGTTTGTTTATTGTGGTCCTGGGGATTGAAATTAGGGCCTTGCTTCTGCTAGGCAAGTGCTCTATTATTGAGCTGTATTCCCAGCCTTTTTTATTTAGTGATAAGGTCTTGCCTAAGCTGATCTCAGACTCGCAATCCTTCTGCCTTAGTGTCTGAAGTAGCTGAGTTACACTCCCAGCCCCTCTACATACTTTTCAACACTTGGCATTATTATTATTACTTTATGTATTAGCTGTCCTTGGAGATGTGAGTTGTAGTTTTGATTTATGTTTCCCTAATGCATATTGATTTTAAGTATCTTTTCATTTACTTATTGGTCAGTAGTATACACCAGTCCCTTGTTATTCATGATTTCACATTCCATGGTTTCATCTATCTTCAATTAGCTATGGTCTGAAAATGTTAAATAGAAAATTTAAGAATTAAACAATTCACAAGTTTTAAATTGCACACTGTTCTGAGTTGCCTGATGAAATCTTGTGGGTTTGTGTTCTTTCCTACTCTGTTCTTCCTGGAATATGAATCATATATTGGACAGTATATCCTCTTTATACATGCTACAAGCTTGTTAGTCACACAGTAGTCTTCTTGGTTATCAAATCAGTGGTTGCAGTACTGCAGTGTTTGTTTCTAGTAACTTTTATTTTACTTAACTAATGTCCCAATAAGCAAGAGTAGTGATGCTGGCAATTTAGAGAGGCAAAAGAGAAGCCATAAACTGCTTCCTTTAAGTGAAAGATCTTGAGTTAATAAGGGAAGAAAAAGGTATGCCGAAATTGCTAAGAATGAATCTATGTGTGAAATTTTGCAGAAGAAAAATTTTTTATTAATTTTGGTCTCATATTGCAAATAGCAGTATGACCATAGTACATGATAAATGCTTAGTTAATTTGGAAAATAAATTATTGGTATTTTTTTTTTAACTGTCTGTGGTTTTAGGCAGCTATGAGGATACTACTATATCTGTAGAAATGTCTATTGAAGTCCTTTGCCCATTTTTGAAAATTTCCCCCAGTGTTCTCTGTATATGCTGTTTATCAATTCCTTATCAGATATATGAATTGTAAATATTTTCTCCTATTCTTTGGGTTGCTTTATCCTCTAAGACTTAGTATGTTTTGCCTTATTTTCCTTGTGGAGCTATGGTTCAGGATGAGAAAGGATGAAAGTCACTTTTAGAGACTGAGTTTACTTAATTTTGAATTCTATTAGCTTGTTCTTTCACATGATATCAACTTCTTGACCCTTCTTTGTGAATAACAAAACACTTATGGATGATAATTTATGATATCAATGACAAATATTTTTAGAAATGCTTTTTTATTTTGGAACATTCAAATAACCGAAATTAGTATTAAACTCCAGTCTGCTGTGTGTGTGTGTGTGTATGTGTGTGTGTGTGTCTATGTGTGTATGAGATAGTGCACACTATTAATGTTACTGGTAGTCAAATCCAGGGCCTCATGCTTGCTAGGGAAGTGCTTCCCCAACCCCATCTCTTTGAAATCTTATTATATTTTTAATTTTATTCTTTTTATGATTTTCTATTGGATTCCTTCCTTATTAGAATATGACTTGTCTTTCTCTTTTTTTCCTTCATTATTAATATTTGTAACAGACAAGATTATAATAATTTAGGTTAACAGTATAAGTTGGCTTTATTATTTTATTTTATTTTTTGTAGTATGGGGATCAAACCCTGGTCCTCATGCATGCTAAGCAAGCATCTACCCTGAGTTATGTCCTCAGCCCAGTTGGCTTTATTTTTTTGATTCTAGAATCAGACAATACTTTATTCCACAAAACAGAATAAACATTTAAGTGGGTGGAGCAGAGGAAGTTGGTTTTATAGACAAAAGGGTTGAAGAAAGCAAAAACAGCAAAAAAGGAATTGATCACTTCAAAGTTACTTTCCTTGTAAGTTGGAATGGGGTAATAGAACAATATAAAATAATTGATTAACATCAGGTTACTTCAGGTTAATTTTTTTTATAAGGATTAAAGGATAGGGAACTTTATTTTCATACCAACTGAAACTGGCCTGTTTGGGGAATTTGGCCATTATCTCTCTCTCTCCTGCATGCCAGTGTGATCAGATAGGAGTTCTGTTTTGGTATTGTGAATGGTAGTATGAATGACTCCACTTTGGTGTTAAGTCGAAGCTGTTGGGGGCTAGAGAAGGAGCTTAGTCCAAAACAATGACACTCTATAACTTTCATTTAATAATACCTATCTCATATTATATACTCTTATCAACTTTCTTTCTTGAGAAATACATTTTTTTTTTTTTGCTTTTTGGAGATTAGAATGTGTTAGAGAACTTTCTTTTTAAATTTTTCATTTTATTTTTAATTTTTTTTGCAGTACTGGGGATTGAACCCAGGTCTTTGTCCTTCACAGGCAGCACTCTCCCGATGAGCCACGTCCCCAGCACTTTTAACAATTGTTTTTAAATTTTGAGACTAGATCTTCCTTAGTTGCCAAGGCAGCTCTTGAACTTTCAATCCTCCCATCTTGACCTTCTAAGTATTTGGGATTACTGTGATGCCCCTCTGCCCTGATTTTAAGGTTTAATCTTATGTTCTTGGTGAATCATTGTGGGTGCTCTTCTTCTAAACTGGGATTTGCCTTTTCATTCTTCTGATGACAGTGGCTTATGATTAACAGAAACTCTTCATTTTAATGTAATAAGGAATGGAGCAGTAGAATTTGCTTTGGGATTCAAAGCTCAATGGATGGATTTACTTTAGACCAAAAGAAAGACAACTGTAATTGCTCGGAATGAGAAGAAAATAGTTCAGGTATAAATAGGTCTTTGGCAACATGAGATTTCCAGTTTGTGTAGTGAAAGACTTTATCTGTGGTATGATAATGGTTAAGTCTCCCAACTAGCTGGAATTACAGGCATGTACTACCATGCTAGGTGGGGTTTTATTATTTTATTAATTTATTTTTTAAAGCTTTATTATTATTATTTTTTTTAAAGAGAGAGAGAGAGAATTTTTTTTAATATTTATTTTTTAGTTATCGGCGGGCACAACATCTTTGTTTGTATGTGGTGCTGAGAATCGAACCCAGGCCGCACGCATGCCAGGCGAGCGCGCTACCACTTGAGCCACATCCCCAGCCCCGGTTTTATTATTTTTTAAAAATTAGCAATGGTCACTACAGGGCAGGCCTGGTGTTGCAAGTCTATAATCATAGGGAGTCTGGAGCCTAAGGTAGGAGAACCCCAAGTTCAAGGTCAGCCTGGGCAATTTAGGGAGACTCTGTCCCCAAAGTAAACAAGACTGGGGATACAGTTCAATAGAAGAGGGTTTGTATAGCTTACGTGAGGCCCTGGGTTCAATATCCAGTACTGAAATAGAAAAACAAAACAAAACAAAACAAAACAACCTTCTGGTTTTCCAATTTTAACTTCTTGTTCATTGTTTTCTTTAAAAAAATTTTTTTTGTAGTTGTAAATGGACAGAATGCTTTTATTTATTTATTTTTTCCTGTGGTGCTGAGGATCGAACTGAGTACCTCACACATGCTAGGCAAGTATTGAGTTACAGCCCCAACCCTTGTTCATTGTTTTTTAAATAGTGCCTTCTGACTGGTCATGATGGACGCCTGTAATCCCAGCAACTCTGGAGGCTGAAGTAGGAGGATCATAAATTTGAGGTCTGCCTCAACAATTTAGCAAGGCCTAAGCAACTTAGTGAGAACCTGTCTCAAAATAAAAAATGAATGTAGCTCAGTTGTAAAGCACCTCTGGATTCAATCCCCAGTGTATAAATAAATAAATAATGTACTCTATTTACTTCTGCTTGCTCTTGAATTAGAAAATTTAAATAATTATCACATTAATAACATTACAGTTGTTTTCTAGATTTATATTGTTTAATTGTGTTTTCTTAATTCTACTACAGATACATCAAGAAATCTGGAATTTCATGAAATACATAGCACTGGGAATGAGCCACCACTGCTGGTTATGATTGGCTACAGTGATGGAATGCAGGTCTGGAGCATCCCTGTAAGTATGCAGGTGGTTGAATCCCCAAAACAAAACATCACAGCATGTTAGCTTATATGGAGGTAATTTTATACTTTTATTAAGGTCTCATCCATTTATTTTACAAGCAGTTCCCAAGACATTGTCATTTGTACAATGTAATACAAGGAATTAGGAATGAGGGGCAAGTGGCATATCAAAGATACTCTAAATGGTTAATAGAGTGCAAATCAAATGCAAGATCTCATTTTTCTTCTTGGTACCTTATTAGGAAGGGGTTATTATTATTTATTATTTGTCCTGCTATGCTCAAGAGTAAACTGAGGCTTGTGGAAATTTTTTTTCTTCTTTTTCTTTTTTGCAGTGCTGGGGATTAAACCCAAGGCCTCAAGCATGCAAGTCTAATGCTTTTCAACTGTCTCAATTTTTATTTGAGACAATCTTACCAAGTTGATAAGACTAAAAGTTGCTAAGACTAGCATCAAATTTTTGATCCTTCTGCCTCAGTCTCCCAAGTAGCTGGAATTACAGGCATGTATTTCCATGCTAGGTGGGGTTTTATTATTTTTTAAAAATTAGCAACCATTAAAAGTATATTTATTGGGGCTGGGGATGTGGCTCAAGCGGTGGTGCGCTTGCCTGGCATGTGCAGGGTGCTGGGTTCAATCCTCAGCACCACATAAAAATAAAATAAAGATGTTGTGTCCACTGAAAACTAAAAAATAAATATTAAAAAATTCTCTCTCTCTCTCTCTCTCTTAAAAAAAAAAGTATATTAATACTGGGGACAGTGCTGTATGCCTGTAATCCCAGCATCTCAGGAGGCTGAGGCAGGAGGATCACATGTTTGAAGCCAGCTTTGGCAAGTTAGTGAGGCTTTAGGTAACTTAGCAAGACCCTGTCTCAAAATTTAAAAAAGTGAAAAAGTGTTTCTCAGTGGTTAGGCACCCTTGGAGTCGACTGAACCCAAAGGTACCTTGTTATCAAAAAAAAAAAGGACTGGGGTTGTAGCTCAGTGGTATAGCGCTTGCTTCGCATGTGTGAGGCACTGGGTTCAATCCTCAGCACCACATAAAAATAAATAAATAAAATACAGATATTGTGTCCATCTACAACTAAAAAAAGTTAAAAAACAAAACAAAACAAAAAAATACATATTTTTTTCAGTGCTTGGGAGGCTGAGGCAGGAGAATTTTAAGTTCTAGAACCAGTTTCAGCAACTTAATGCTGGCTTAAGCAACTTTGAGACCCTGTCTCAAAATAAAAAACAAAAAGGGCCGGGGATGTGGCTCAGTGGTCAGGCACCCTTGTATTAAATTCTCAGTACCAAAAATAAATAAATAAAATGAAAAAAAAAAAAGGGTTGAGAATGTGGCTCAGTAGTTAAGTACCCCTGCGTTCAATCTCTGTTACCATAATACATACATACATAAATACATTTTGCATCAGTTAAAACTTGACATGGTACAAAATTCAATAGGTAGAAAAGTGTCAACAAATTTCTTTCTGCTCTGATCCTCTATTTCCCCTAACCTGAGGCAACAAGGAATTGTAATTTGTGATGTATTCTTACAGCTATATTTTATATAAATAAAATAGATATAATATATTTCTTTCATTTTTGTTCTGAATCTTACTGTTTTTATTCATAATGTCAGTATTTAGAGAACTTCTTCATTGACAATTTTTCTTAATTGGATGCTAGGGAATCATTAAATGCAGGTCCTCATGCATGCCAGGCAAGCACTCTACCCCATCCCCTACACAGACTTTTATAGGTACATAATAATTCTGTTATTTGAATATTCTCTAATGACTTGTTCCTTATTGATGAAAATACTTTAAGTGTCCATATTTTTCATACTAAAACAATGAGGTAGTGAACTTGCACAAAGGTTGTTCTCTATATCTGGGTATCTATGTAGGAAAAATTCCTTTTGGTGAAATCTGAGCAGGAGTTTATGGCTTTTTTTTTTTTTTGTACTGGAGATTGAACCAGGGGTGCCCTACCACTAAGCCACATCCTCAGCCCTTTTATTTATTTATTTTTTGAGAGAGTTTTGCTAAGTTGCTGAGGTTGGCTTTGAACTTGTGATCCTCCTGCCTCAGCCTCCAAAGGCACAGGATTATAGGTGTGTGCTACTATGCCTGGCTTCCATTTGTATTTTGGTAAATATTTTACACTGCAAAATAATGATCCTGGTTTGCCTGCTGAGTTGTGTGTGTGTTCTAGCATGACAAAAAGTAAAATGTAAAAGTGGGAGAGACTGGGGAGCAACACAGCTCAGTGAGATGTAGTAAGGACCATGTATTTTGGCTTATCTCATATGTCTTCCATATGTTATATGTTTGGCATGACCTAAATATTATATCTCCCCATTAGATGGGTGAATCTGTTGTGCAATTCTTTTGCTGCTCGAGACTTTTGGCCAATAAAATTTGAATTCATATCTTTAATAAATGTAAGTTACCAAACTTGCTTGACACTGTGTGTTAGTGAGTGTGTGTGTGTGTGTGTGTGTGTGTGAAATTTTTCCTATTTAAAAAGTTAGTTTTTTTGGGGAATTATGGTTTCTTCCTAGAAGATTTATAAGTAAACATATTACCTTATATTTAATAGACATTAAGATGCTTTTCACTATAGAATTTGGCCTTAATGCCATAGGGATTAGTATATAACAATCACATTGACTACATAATTCTTTAACATTTTCAGTTAAAAAATTATTACTTCATAAATCACTTGTGATTACCTTTTCGTCCTTTATTCTAATTATTCATAAATCATTTATATATATATATATGCACACACTTTTTTTTTAATAGTACTGGGGATTGAACCCAGGGGTGCTTAACCATTGAGCCACATCTCTAGCCCTTTTTAATGTTTTGTTTAGGAAAAGGGTCTCGCTGAGTTGCTTAGGGCTTTGCTAAGTTGCTGAGGCTGACATTCAGCTCACAATCCTCCTGCCTCAGTCTCCTGAGCTGCTGGAATTATAGGCATGTGCCACCATGCCTGGCCCTTTATTCTTATCAATAGTTGTCATATGGTTTAGGGTTTTTTTTTTTTTTTAAAGATTGGGTTTATGTTGTAAAGGCACAGAATCATCCTCCTCCTCCTCCTCCAGCTGAGGATCTTAAACATGTTATGCAAGTGCTCTACTGCTGAGCTTTACCCCCTTCCCCTCTTTTGCTATTAGTTGTTTTGCAAGGCCCTGCAATGTTTTTTAGATAATTTAAGTATGCCAAAGGTGTAGACAGGGTCTGGGATTGTGGCTCAGTGGCAGAGTGCTTGCCTCACACATCACTGGATTTTATCCTCAGCACCACATAAAAAGAAGTAAATAAGATAAAGGTATTCTGTCCATCTACAACTAAAAAAATATTTAAAAATTTTTTAGTTGTTTATGGATTATTATTATTATTATTTTATATGTGGTGCTGAGAATCAAACCCAATGCCTCACTCATGCTAGGCAAGCACACTACCACTGCCCTAAAAACATATTTAAAAGGTGTAGGCAAAAGACTCAAGATCTGGCAGTTTTTTTTTTTAAACTTACCAATACTTCTTGGTCATGATTAGAGGAAAGGATTTTGTAAAGGAGGTGTTTATTTATTAATAGAGATTTCATTTGCTCCATATGCTGTTTGTTGACAGAGTTGAAGACAAAAAGGAAGCTATAGCTTTAACAAGAAGTTCGAGTCTTGTGTGATTAGGGGTGCTGACTGGATTGAGCACATTCCTTTGGTGGGACTCAGGTTGCTTTAACTGCCTACTTGTTTGGTTGTAATTACAGGTGTTACTTTTAATAGTTTTAAAGTTAACTTGTATTTATTTCTGAACAATTTAAAGTTCTTCATTCCTCCTTATGCTAAGATTGTGTTTTGAGGGGCTTGAATAATCTTTTCTTGATGGAATTTTCTTTTGACTAGTTTTATACTATTATAGTAGTATATTCTTTAAGTACTGTTTCATGAATTAGGAGGCAAATAAGCTTATCCTGGGAAAAAAAGCTTATTCTGGTGTATTGATTGAGCTCTCAGTATAGAGATTTATATACACATTATCCCAGCTGATGTATACTACCAGGTAGAAATTACCTTCTTTCGTAGGTGGTAAGTTCACAGTGCTTGTAAAAGTTGGAACTAGAAGTTAAAGATTAGCTGAGTTCAAATTCAAAGCCTATGACCTAAAAGCTATGATTCATTACTTCCCAAATGTGATAGCAGAAGTCAGGTAGTTTAGTTTTTGTTTTCATTTGTAAAATACCTTTAAATATTCATAATTAGCTTTTTTCCCCCTGCCTTCTTAATTATCTTTTGTAGACTTTGGTGACTGTTAGCCATTGCTTTATCTACACTTACCACCAGTCAGTCACTTTTTCTAATCATTTGCTGGATATTGGGGAGTTTTACGTTGGTCAACCTAGAAAAAATTCCTCTCGTGACTCTTTGCCCATGCTAAATCATACATGCTGCTTTTCAGTAAGTGTGGGAAAGCTGGAAGTCAAAACCTGTTTAAACCATAGTAGTTTTTGCTTCTAATGTGTGTAAAGGGCTCCCATTGGTTGATGTTAATTTAATTTTTTTTTGGCATGCTAGGGATTGAACCCAGGCATCATGGATGCTAGGCAGGTGCTCACACTGAGCTAAATCCACAGCAACTGTTTGTTGGTTTAATACAACTGTGAGCTTTCAATTAAGAGAATAAACATACTCTGGTAAAAATTTATTTTATTATTATTATTTTTTCCTTAATGGGAATTAAACCCTAAGGTGCTTTAGCATTAAGTGACATTCCCCAGCCCTTATAGTTTTTTGTTTTGAGATAGGGTCTTGCTAAGTTGTCCAGGTTGGCCTTGAACTTGTGAACCTCCTGTCTTAGCTTCTGGAGTAGTTGGGTTTATAGGCCTCTGCCATCATGCTTAGCTCTTCTCTCAATTTAGACATTGATTTACATTGATTAACTTGGTCCCATGATCTATGAAGATTTAAATCCATGTATTTGTTCATTTATACAACACAGGTTTGGGATATATAGTTAAAGCACAATAGATGTGGTCTTTTGGTCGTGAAGCTAGTAGGACAGAGAAATTTAAATAGGAACAAATTAATTTACAGCTTAAATTGAAATATGAAGAGAATCATGAGACTAGATAAGGAAGTGGCATGAACTCAAGAATAAGATTCAGTCAGGGTCAGATTAAAACAACAAGTACTAGTCAGAAGCTCTGAGGTGGAAAATTTCTTTATACTGAAACATTGATTTATATTTTTTAAATTTCTTATTTTTAAGAATATGAAATAAGTATCTTTATGATCATGTAATTTGGAGAGATCAATATAAGTAAGGCTCTTGTTATATTTGCCAAATTGCATTCTTGCAAAGCCATGTCATTTATGTTTACCCTATTATTAATTCATTCACTTAGTAAAGATTTATTGATTGCTCATCACATGTCAGACTGTTGAAGGTTCTGGGAAAACAACACTGAGCAAACAAAGCCATTCTTGTGGAATTTCCACTGTAGGTAGGTGGTTTTTGTTGCTCTGGGTTCTTATTTTATGTAGGATGGTCTTGGACAGGCTCTCAAATATCCAGTCCAACAGAGGTACAGAAGAAGAAATATCCATATGGGTATCTGAAGGAGGAGCATTCAAAACCAGGTTGAACATTGTAGTGGGACTATACTTCAGATATTCAAGAATAACGAGGAAGCTGTTTAGGTGGAGCAATGTGGGCAAGGTGAAGAGTAGAGAGAGATGTCTAAGGGCTGACATAGTGGTGGGCTGAGGCTTTCTCACCACTGTAAAGACTTCTAAAATTTTGAACACAGAGCAAAATTGAAATAATTTTGTCATGAAAACATGAATACCCACTACCTAGGTTGCATTCTTTATTACATTTTATTATGCTTGCTTTATCTCATATTTATCTTAGTGTATTTAAAGTAAATGCAAACATTGGCATGCTTGCTCCTAACTACCTTTGCATGTGTATCATTCATTAGAGTTCATTATTTGGTTAGTGTTTACTAAGTAAAATTTATACTAAATTAACAAAAATTTTATTTTGGCTTTGTGGGGATTGTACCCAGAGCTTCACCCATGCTAAGCAAGTGCTGTGTCACTGAGCTGCAAACACACAACCCAAATATACAAATCTTTTTTTTTTCTTTTTAATTATTGTTTTATTTATTTATTTTTGAACAGGGGATTTAAACTTGGAGCACTTTACTTCTGAGGTACATTCCTAGTCCTTTTTTTATTTCTTTTGAGACAGGGTCTCAGTAAGTTACTGAGGCTAGCCTCGAATTTACAGCCCTCTGGCTTCAGCCTCCGAATCACTGTGTTTGCGATTGTGCACCACCATGCCCAGCCAAATGCATAAGTCTTAACTGTAAATTTTCTGAGGGTTTTTTTTTTTGTCCTGTGTATTGAACCCAGGGGTGCTTTGCCACCACGTCGCCTCCCCATGTCCCCTCTCCCCTACATGTTTTTTTTTTTTTTTTTGACATAGAGTCCTGTTTAATTGTCCTGTCTGACATACAACTTGTGATTCTCCTGCTTCAAGTCTCCCTGATTGCTGGGATTATGGTCATGCATCATTGCACCCAGCTCTTGGGATTCTTTTGTTCTTTTTAAATAATCCATATTTCATATTAAATCATGCAAATGTATTCATTGCAGCATGTGGAAGATGGAAGTTGTGTGAAACAGTGTATTTTAGTTACAAAAGTTAGCATTTTTGTTTTCTTGAAGCTTTGCTTATACTTCAAATTGACACTAGGTGTCACTAACACATTGATCTAAGAAAAGTTGCAGCTGTTCTTGAAAGGAAATATTTGCCCTAAAGCTTTTAGTGTAGCTTTCACACGCTGAAAGCTTTAGAACAAACATACCAGGGCATATTTGAGGTAAATACCAATTAGTATATTATTTATTAGAAGTTTGGTGCCAATAGACCTTGCCATGTTAAGGAAGCAATTTTTATATGCTTCATTTGGGAATAATATAAACTTAGTGATTTGAGTACACTGGTAAGCATAGAATGTTTGGACCACAATCAAAATGTTGCTTTTGTTGAGAACAGGGCCTTATTTTTGTTCCATTCTCTTACTGGAAAAGTAGTAGTAGATGGCTTGTTAGTTATCTGCAGTGGAAATACTAGGTGTTATGGAGTGAAAAAAAAAGAAGAAATGAAGAGAATATTGATTTAACTTCTGGAATACACCCATATTAATAGACAGATATATTTTCCCTGTGTATATTTCTAATATATCATTTAGAGAAGTCTTACATCTGAAATTTAATTTTCCATTGAGTTCTAATAATGTAATAGTGGCATTATATGACTTTAGTTGATTTGATATAGGCAGTGGATACTATGTGAGTTCAAAATTTATTCTAATGAGACTCCTTGTTGGTTTTGATCTTTTTGACATTTTTTACCCTAAACCAATATATTATTTGGATACAGGCTGAATTATGAGTCTGTGGAAGGTAATTTTTTATTTTTTGCTCAGTTTTATTGACCATCTGTATATTAAAGTGTGCATATGTAAGCATATAGATTGAATTCTTATATATATATATATATATATATATATATATATATATACACATATAAATATATAAAATCTTTCAGCTGTCACCTAATTTAAGATACAGAATGCTTCTCTCACCTGAGAAGAATCCCTCATCACTTCTCTGTCAACACTGTCCTCTTTGTACCCCCAAGTAACACTATTCTAATTTCTGTCACCAGAGATAATTTTTTTCTATTGTACTTGATTAAAAAAATGATTATAGATAAGACAGTATGTTTTCTTTTGTCTGACTTGTCTCTTAACATTGTGATGGTGGGATTTTTTTCCATGTTTTACGGGTAGTACTTATTTGTTCTTTTTCTGTATACTATCTTATGAAAATGAATGCAGAATGTTTCATAAAATTCTTTACATGACTGGAAGACGTTTTGTTTCCAGTTTTATAGTATAAAAATTCAATAAAGCTTCTGTTGAATATTCTTTAGGATTTTCTTCTTCTTCCTCTTCCTCTTCCTTTTTTGCTTGGTATTGGAGATTGAACCCAGGGGCACTTTACCACTAAGCTATATCCCTCCTTTGTAGTTTTTGAGTCAGGGCCTGGCTAAATAGGCTGAGGCTGGCCTCAAACTGATCCTCCTGCCTCAGCCTTGTGAGTCGCTGGGATTACAGGAGTGTGCCACTGCACTCAGAAATTGAATATTTTTGTATGGTGTTTTTAGAGACATATGTCATTCATTTCTTTTGGGTATTGACCTAGTACTCAACTTGCCATGTAATGGGGTAGGTATATGTTTAACTTTAGTAGACACTTATAAACTGTTTTCCAAAGTGGTTTTTAACAACTTTGTATTCCTATTACAGTGCATAAAAGTTCTAATTGCTCCACATTCTCATAAGTAGTTATTATTTTCAGTTTTTAAAAAATTTTTAGCCATTTTGGTGTTGGTATCTTATTATGGGGCTTTAAAAATGATTTTTGTTTTGCAGTAATTTCAAATTTTATAATTATTACAAGGAATTCCTATTATCCTTTATGCAGATTCACCAGATATAGATGTTTTGTTCCACTTGCTTTTATCATTCTCTCAAGATTGTGTGTGTGTGTGTGTGTGTGTGTGTGTGTATGTATGTATGTGTGTGTGTGTGTTGCTGGGGATTGAACCCAGGGTTTTTGTGCATGCTAGGCAAGTACTTTATCACTGAGCTATACCTCAGTCCTGTGCATATTTCTTTTCTGAACCATTTGTAAGTTGAAGAAATTATGTCCCCTTTTCACAAATAATAACCATAACACTAAAACCAGGACATTTAATTTGATATAATACTAGTATGGAATCCACTATCCACATTCAAATTTTATCATGATTCAACTAGTTTCCTTTACAGCTATTGTGATACTTTCACAATGTTGTCTTTCTTTTTTATTTTTCGTCCCAGGGGTTGAATGGAGGGGTGCTTAACCACTGAGCCACATCCTCAGCCTTTTAAAAATTTATTTATTTATTTATTTTTAAAATTTATTTTGAGACAGGGTCTTGCTCAGTTGCTAGGGCTTTGCTAAATTGCTAAGAATTTCTTTGAACGTGCAAACCTTCCGAGCTGCTGGGATTACAGGCATGTACCACTGAGCCTGGCCATAGTGTTGTTTTTTGACGGAAGGAATCTAGTTCAGATAATTCAGTCGTGTGTGTGTGTGTGTGTGTGTGTGTGTGTCTGTGTGTTACTATGGGATTTACTAGGGATGCTCTACTGATTTATATCCCCAGCCCTTTTAATTTTTATTTTAAGACAGGTTTTTGCTAGGTTGCCAGGCTGGCCTGCAACTTGAGATTCTCCTGTTTCAGCCTCAAAAGTTGTTGGAATTACAGATGTGTGGCACTGCTCCGAGCCAGATAAGTTAGTCTTTGTTGTTGTTAGTACTCTTTGTATCTTTCTTTACTCTAAGGTCATAAAAATTATCCTGTTTTTGTTTAGAGTTTTTTTTTTTTTTTAACCTTTAGGTTAAAGATCAATTTAAAATAATTTCTCCCCTCATGGTTCTAGGGATTGAAACCAGGGCCCCTGTGCATGCTAGCAAGGGCTCTACCACTAGGCTACATCCCCAGCCTTTTAAAATTTGAGGCAAGGTTTTGCTAAATTGGCCTTGAATTTATGATCCTTCTGCCTCAGTCTGGGATTAGAGGTGTGCATCACTGAGCCCATCTGAAGGGGGTTAATATTTTACACAGGGAATTGTCTGAAAAAATAAGGCATAAGTATGCAAATGAAAGTCATTTATGTTTGTGATTCAACATTGCCACTATTAATGTTTTTGACTAGATGATTCTTTTGTGTGGAAGGGTCTTGTACATTGAAGGGTATGTTAGCAGCATCAGTAGCCTTTATGTACTATATAAAAGATATAGCCCACAAGTGTGATAATCAAAATTGTCTCCAGACAGTGCCATGTGTCCCCTGGTTGTTACCTCCCTAGGATGAGGAGTATTGCTGTAGAGAAAAATATGATGGAAACTGCTGACTCAGATATCTGTATTGGGATCTAGATAAACATAAAATTTAATGGGAAAATTACTTATGGGTAGATAAGAAAATCAGGAATTGACTATGTATAGGGGTATATGTATATCAGTAAGAAATGTTTTAATGTAGAATTGAAGTGTATCTTTGTTATTTCTAAATATTAAAGTGAAAGTTTTTCTATTATAAACCCATCTTTTGCTCAATATATCTTTCAAATTGATTGTCAATAATCATTTGGCTTATTCTGATAAAAAAGGAGTATTAAGAAATGCCATTTTTTTAAGCTTTATAGTTATATGTAGTGGTTGGTTTCATCTTGACATGCACGGATGAGGTGCTTTTTAGTTTATACAATATTTCATTATATGCAATACTACAATTTACTTAGCATTAAAAAAATTTTTTTTTAGTTGTAGTTGGACACAGTATCTTTATTTATTATTTATGTGGTACTGAGGATTGAACCCAGTGCGAGGCAGGCTCTGTACCCCTGAGCTACAGTCCCAGCCCACTTATGATCAATTTTAAAAACTAGAATTCAAATCTATTTCATTTATTTATTTTTATACTTTAATTTATTTATTTCTGTGTGGTGCTGAGGATTGAACCCAGTGCCTCACACATGCTAGGCAAGTGCTTTGCCACTGAGCCACAACCACAGCCCCTTATTTATGATCATTATCTTTTTAAAAAGAAAAAACAGCTGGGTGCGGTGGTGCACACCTGTAATCCATGGCTTGGGAGGCCGAGGCAGGATAATCATGAGATCAAAGCCAGTCTCAGCAACAGCAAGGCGCTAAGCAATCCAGTGAGACCCTGTCTCTAAATAAAATATGAAATAGGGCTGGGATGGAGCTCAGTGGTCAAGTGCCCCTGAGTTCAATCCCTAGGACCAAAACAACAACAACAACAACAACAACAAAAGAATGATATAAGCAGGGCATGGTGGCCTGTGCCTATAATCCCATGGGAATCTGAGGCAGGAGGATCTTAACTCCCAGGCTAGTCTGGACAACATAGACCCTGTCTCAAAAAGCAAACAAAAAAAATGTACAAATAAAATGTACACATTTGATGATTTTTTTTCCTTGTGTGTATATATGTGTGTTAATGTAAGAATGTGTGCCTGTATGTATATTTATACAAGTAAATGAAACCACCACTGGGAAGAAAGCATAAGGACATTTTTTATATTCATGGAGTTTCCCAGTGAGTATTCCTTCTCTGTACTCCCCCAGGTTAAGATAATCACTATTCTCTCCACAGATTAGTTTGCATGTGTTAAACTTTAAATTGATGCACACAGCGGGTAATCTTTTGTGTCTGACTTCATTTGGTCAGTGTCTATTTTAGATTCATCCTACTCAAGACATAATAAAATGATGGATTAAAGGCAATTCATTTTGTATGTGTGAGTGATTATGAAGTGTTTATGACAGCTGCTAGGCCAACACTCTTTATAATGGTGTTACATTGACTTCTGAACACCTTTAAGTCTGCCTCCAGGCATGTGTGTCAGTGTAGTCTGAGTGGTGTTACATTAACATCTACCCAAAGTTAGATCTTTTGACTACAGAAGTGTTAGTTGCAAATGGGAGATACCATTAGAGCAGCTTCAAAGGAATGGAATGATATTTGGATTGGTGCGTGCTGGCTGGGGTTTTGAAGTGTAATGTCTAAATCAGCGTCCCATAACTGAAGGAATGTGTGAGTTCCAAATGCTTTTCTTTGATCTTCCCTTAGAAAATCAGACTGAAGGAGAAGGTCAAAGTCTCCTTAAGATACTTGTATGTGTGCAAAAATTTGGAAGTATGAAAACAGGATCACAAGTTCCATTCATTATTTGTGTTCTGTGGTTTTCATATTGTTCTTGAAATTCACTTCAGGTTTTCTATTTTGTATTTAGTGTCAAGACCAAATACAGACTGCTTTATAAGTCTCCTTAAGGTTGTTAGTCCTCACAAATATGCATTTCAGGTGGTTTTTTTGGGTTCACTTTTTTTTTCCCTTAATGGTATACATAGTAGGTTACAGAGATGCTTGATACTCTGACATTAATTGAATCATTTGTGGTCAGGAAGTCAAAAATAAAACAAAAATCTTATTCTCCTCTTCCCCCTGAATTTCAGAGCTTTCTAAAGGACTGTTCTTTATCACTAGGAAGAATTCTTCCAACAGTGCTCTCTTACGTTTTTGAAAGTGTTGCATTAAAGCTGTAACACATAAAACACTGATAGTGACATGTTAGAAAAAAAAAAAAACTGCCTAAGAATTACTTTGAATACAGTATATCAATAGGAAATTCTGAGGCATTTTGAGGCTGGACAGTTTTTGGCAGTTTTTTTTTTTTTGTTGTTGTTTGTTTCCTTATCTATATGAAAATAACGTCATCTCTCATGGGGGATTGGTTTTAAGACCTTTCCTACTCCACATGTCCTAAAATCTGTTATGAAATTAAAAATACTGGGGACTGAATTAGAGCAAATTATATTACATGCTTGCATAATAATGTCAGAATGAATCCTAATATTATGTATAATTTAAAGGAACTAATAAAAATAAATGAAAATAAAATGTAGTATTCTCCTATAACCTACAGATATCATCATATATACTTTATATCATATCTAGATTATTTATAATACCTAATACAATGTAAATGCTTTGTAAATAGTTACTATACTTATTGTTTATGGAATAATGAAAGGAAAAAAAGACCACATCTGTAGTACATTTGTAATTCTTTTTCCAGAATATTTTTGATATCCAGTTGAGAATGCAGAGATGTGGAACTGTATATCATCAAATAGTTCTTCCAGGATGATTCAGGGAGAGACCGTCAGTTCCTAATATAGTTTTCTTTGTAGTTATAATGGCCACTTAGGTAGCTGGGTAAAGTCTCTTTATTGCTTCTTACCTGAGTTCCTTAGTATAAGATGGTACCTACCATGACTTACCCCATTCCTCTTTACATTTTCTGCATTTCTCCCACTATTAAGAAGAAAATAATTGTTACTTTTTAAGTTGGAAACAGTAATGCAACAATCTTTTTAAGCAGCATTGTTCAGGTGTTGTTTCTGTATTGTAAAATAGTTAGAAAATTGATAATGATGTGTTGTATATTTGAAAAGGTTGCTGAGGTCCTTTTATTGTTTTAGGAACTGAATTCTTTATAAGATCTTGATTACCTTTCCTTCCTCTCATTTTTATTTTTCTTTCATCTTTCCCCCCTTTTGTTGCTATTAGGAAAGATTAACTTCAATTTTTAAAATTTTGAAGTTTTCAGGAATATTTTCTGTATGTATTTAAATTAGTAGTCTTTATTGTTTTTTGAGTAGTTTTAGGTTTACGGAAAAATTAAGGTGAAAGTAGAGTCCCTGCATATCCCTGCAGCAGACTCACTTCTTCTTGCATTTGTATGATACATTTGTTACAATCGAGTCAGTATTGATATATTATTAACTAAAGCCCTTAGATTATCTTTTTTCCCCTAATAAAAACTTTTTAGTTATGTTATTTTTAAAAAACATTTTTTTAGTTATAGATGGACACAATATCTTTGTTTTTTATTTATTTATTTTTAGATCAGTGGTGGTAAAGAAAACATTTAAAAACATTTTATAAGCCAGATATGGTGCATGCCTGTAATCCCTGTAGCTCAGGAAGCTGAGGCAGTATAATCACATATTTGAGGCCAGCTTCAGCAATTTAGCAAGGCCCAAGCAACTTAGTGAGACCCTGTCTCAAATTAAACAATAAAAAGGGCTGGGGATATAACTCAGTAACAGAGTGCCCCTGGGTTCAATCCCCAGTACCAAAAACAAAACAAACAAAAAATTCAAACTTTTTTTTTGGGGGGGGGGCAGTACTGGGGATTGAACCTAGGGGTGTTCTACCACAGATCTACATCTCTAGCCCTTTTTAAAATTTTATTTCATTATAAGACAGGGTTTGCTAAGTTGCCAAATTGACTTTGAACTTGTAGTCCTCCTGCCTCAGCTCCTGGGTAATTGTGATTACAGGCATATATCACCATGCCTAGCAACTGTTAGAATTACTGTTGTTGTTGATGTGGGGATATTTGTAATGATGATCTGGTGTGTTGTATGCCACACCCAATGATTTAGGAAAGAAGAATAAAACTTCCAGTATCTCAGATGTTGGTTGCTTTTTCTTTCCAATGCTTCCCCATGTAAATTTAGAGTCATTACTTATCCAGGGGACTTTGACATGAATGTTAATTTTGACTAAAAATAGCCTATTTAAATATACAAATGCAATTATCGATCTTTTCTCATTATTTCATATATACTAACCACAGAGACACAACAGAAGTTCCTGAAAATGAAGATTGTGTCATTAGTTTTAAACTTAAAAAATAACACAATTGGGCTAGGGTTGTAGCTCAGTGGTTGAGCACTTGCCTTGCGTACATGAGGCACTAGGTTCAATCCTCAGCACCACATTAAAACTAAATAAATAAAAAACAAAGATATTGTGTCCATCTACAACTAAAAAAATGTTTTTTAAAAATAACATAACTAAAAAGTTTTTATTAGGGGAAAAAAGATAATCTAAGGGCTTTAGTAAATAACATATCAATACTAACTCGATTGTAACAAATGTATCCTAAATTACTCAGAGTGACCTTGAATTTTCGATCTTCCTACCTCAGCCTCCCCAGTTGCTGGGATTACAGGCATGTGCCATCAAGCCCAGTTGACATATAAACTTTAGAATAGTGTGTCAGTATTCAAAAGATGACCTGCTTGGGTTTTGATTTGAATTGTGCTGAATTTGTAGATCAAGTTAGAAATGGTATCCTGACAATATTGAGTCCATGTATGAACATGGAATCTCTCTTCATTTATTTAGCTTTTAATTTATTTAATTTTTTTTTTTTTTTAAATCTGAGGTGGAATCTTGCTGTTTTTCCAAGACTGGTCTTAATTGTAAACTCAAGTGATTCTCCCACTTATGCTCCTAAGTATTTGGTATTATAGACATGTGCCACTATGCCTGGTTTATTTTGTTATTTGGTTCTTTTTTTTTTTTTTTACTACACTTGATATTAATCAAAAAGCCAGAAAGTGATGCTGTGTTTTTTGCTTTGATATTTTTTGTCAGTTTTGTAGTTTTCCTCATATAGATCTTATATATATTTTATTGGATTTATACTTAAATTTCATTTTGGGATGCTAATATGTTAAGTAATGTATTTTTAATTTCTCATTTTATTTGTTCATTCCATTTTTGAAATTAATCATTGTTTGCATCTTAACCTTGTACCCTGCAACCTTGCTGTAGTTTCTGGAATTTTTCATTGATTCTTTTGGATTTCATACATTAATGATTATGTCACCTGTGAACTAAGACAGTTTTCTTTTCCACAGTTTTGTGTACATTTTACAGGGTGAGTATCCCTCATTTAAAATGCCCAGCAATGGATGTATTTTTGATTTTGAATTTTTTTGGATTTGGGGAAATTTGCATATACATAATAAAATGTCTTGAGGGATGGCACCTATAACTAAACACAGAATTCATTTATGTTTCATACACATATAGACTGAAGGTGCTCTCAGGTAATATTTAAAATAATTTTCTATATGAACAAATTTTGTGTACATTGAATCATCAGCCTGATGTCATTTTGAAACTCAGAAATTTTCAGATTTTGGAGCTTTCTGGATTTTAAAATTAAAGATTATATATATATTTAAAAATTTTTAGATATAAGATATATAAATGATTTAAAACCATGTATATGGTGTTAAAAATTTGTATGTGTTTTAATTAAATTGAGGAAGTTCTATTCTATTTCTAGTTTAATGAGGAATTTTTTTTATTCATGATTTTTTTTGGATTTTGTTACATGCTTTTTTTTTTTTGCATCTGTTAATCTGAACATATGATTTTTCCTCTTCAACTTGTTAATGTGATTGTATTGTATTCGGTGATTTTCTTTCTTTCTTTCTTTTTTTTTTTTTTGAATGTAGAACCAGCTTTGCATAGCTGACATCAATCTCACTCATTCATGGTGTATCATTTTTATAATAATACATTGTTGGATTTTATTTGCTACTCCTTTGTTGAGAACTATGTTCATGAGAGTCTGTAGTTTTCTTATAATGAATGTCTTTTTTGTGGCTTTGGTATTAGGGTAATGGAGGCCTCATAAATGATTAGAAGTATTCTTGCTGACTTTTTCTTCTGGGAGAGATTTTAGAGAATTGTTTCCTTAAATATTTTTTGTAGAACTCACCAGTGAACTATCTGGATCTGCTGCTTTCTGTTTGGGAAGTTATTGTCTGTTTCTTCTTATGTGAGTTTAGCAGATTGTCTTTTAAGGAATTAATCCATTTCATCTAGGTTATCAAATGTGGGTGTAAATTTGTTCATTATTCTTTTCCCATTCACGGGATCTATAGTGATCTTTTCCTCTTTCATTTCTGTTATTAGTAATTGGTGTTGTCTGTCTTTCTCATTCTTAAACTGGCTAGAGTCTTAATGATTTTTATTGATTTTTTTTTTCAGAGAATCAACTTTTGATTTCATTGATTTTTCTCTTGATTTCCTATTTTCAATTTTATTGATTGCTGCTCTAATTTCTGTTTATTTGCTTCTGTTTACTTTGAGTTCAGTTTGCTTTTTATTTCCTCATTTCATAAGATAGAATCTTAGATTTAAAAATTTTGGTTATTTTTGAAATATATGTAATTAGTACTATAGATTTCCCTGTATTCACTTATTCTTGCAGTGTATCTGACAAATTTTGATTAAGTTGATTTCTTTTCTTGTTTTTTTTTTTTTTGGGTGACAGGAATTGAAACTAGGAGTGCTTAACTACTGAGTCCATATTCAGCATTTTATATTTTATTTAGAGACAGGGTCTCACTAAATTGCTTAGGGCCTTGCCAAGTTGTTGAGGCTGTCTTTGAACTCATGATCCTCCTGCCTCAGCCTCCTGAGCTGCTGTTATTACAGGCATGTGCCACTGTGCCTGGCAAGTTGAATTTTTAATTAATATATTTTAAGATTTCTCTGGAGCTTTCTTCTTCAACCTACCTGTTTATTTACAATTGTGTTGTTTAAACTCTCAAGTATTTGTTATTTTCCAGCTATTGCCCTGTTATTGATTTGTAGTTTAATTCCACTATAATATGAACATAGGTATTGTATGATTTCTGTTCTTTTTTTAAAATAGTTTTTTTAGTTGTCAGTGGACTTTATTTCATTTTTTTATATGTGGTGCTGAGAATCGAACCCAGTGCCTCACACAGGCTAGGCAAGTGCCCTACCACTGAGCCACAACCCTAGCCTATGATTTCTGTTCTTTTAAGTTTGTTTAGGTGTGTTTTTGTCCAGAAGATGAACAACTGCATTAACAAAATTTAGAGATGTGTTGCCATAACCCAATCATTGTGACTTAGCTTGAGAGGAGGATTGATTACTATTATATTTGGAATTTGAATAGATACAGAGAACTTTACCTTCTTCCAGAGCTGCTGAACTGTATCCTTGAATCTCATTCATATCGTGTACTCTGCTATCTAGGTCTTTCAGGCAAAAGTCATCTGCCATCTGCCTTCATAGAGGTTCATTGTGATAGATTGTTTGTTTATATATTTAGTTTGAGGCAGTAGTACATATCCAGGGGAGACCGCTTTATGTTTTTCATTCACCATGCATAATAGATTTAAATGTGTTAATTTTATATATCCACCAGAATGGTTGAAACTAACTGTATGCTAGGATGTGGGGCAGATAGAACCCTTATACATTGCTGGTAGAAGTATAAATTGGTATAATCACTTTGGAAAATAATTTTGTTAAGGTCTACAAAATCTGTACTTATGTTACCCTAGATCCTTACATAGAAGCAAATATACTACTATCTACTCCAAAAATACTGTTCACCAAAAACCATCTGCAAGAATATTTATAGTAATATTTTGGGGATGTTATTTTCAGAATGGTAAATAAGGATTCTTATATATAACTATAAAATGGACAAGTGGCCTAGATCTTATTTAACTTATTTATTAATTAATAAATGAAGTGGGAAATTGTTACAAGTAATTCAAAGGAGAAGGTGAAAAATAAATGTAGGCAACTATAGGCACATTAAAATGAACTTGCTGATAAATACCAACCTTCTTAATATCCTGTTGGCACTAAAATATACTGGTTGGACTGGGAACATAGTTCAGCATTGGGTATTTACTCAGCAAACCCAGTGTTAGATCATGTACTTTTCCTAGCTGAGTTTGATTCCCAGCACCACCCAAAACAAACAAACAAACAAAACAAAACAAAATTAAACAAAGCAAAACAAAACAAAACAAAACAAAACCCCAAACCCTACTGCTTTAAATCATGTTTTCTGCAGGGGGAATTTAATTGTATTTTCAATTGACAAAATTAATTTTCATTTCTGTATTCAAGAATTAATTTTATTTCTATCAGTTTTCCGCAAGTCAGAGTATCTTAAGATAGCCCACTTAAAGAAAAGATGAGGATCCCTGTGGTACCAAAAAAACTCACTGGGCTGAAGAACTATTGGAAATCTATTGAAAGAACACACGGTAATCTTTTTCCTATTTCAAAATCTTTTACAATTTTTCTTGGCATATTAAGAGCCTCAAACTAGAAACAATACAGAGATCTAAATGAAATTATAGTAATTTTATACAATGGAATTCTATATAGCAACAGAAAACAAAAACCAGAAAACTGCAATCACATGCAACAACTAATTAATTTCTTAAGCATAGTAATGTGCAAAAGAAGCCACTGCAAGAATATATACTGTGTGATCTCATTTACACTATGTTCAACAAGTAAAACTTATGTAAAGTACTAGAAGTCAGGCTTGTGGTTAGTTATCCTTAAAATGGGATTATGACTGGGAAGGGATATACCAGGACCTTTTGAGTTTCCCTAATGTGCTTTGACTTGATGTTTATTGCTGGTAACAAAGGTGCATTAATATTGAACATTCATTAAGCTGTACATATAACTCATTTTGTACTTTTTTTTTGGTGTTGGGGGGCTTTGGGAATTGAAACCAGAGGTGTTATACCACTGAGCTATATCCCCAACTGTTTTTAAATTTATTTTAGTTTTTGGTACTGGGGATTGAACCCAGGAGTGCTTCACCATTGAGCATATCCCCACCCCTTTTTATTTTTTGAGACAGGGTCTTGCTAAATAGCTTACCGTCATCCTCAGTTGCTGAGGTTGGGTTGGAGCTTGAAACTCTTCTGTCTCAGCTCTGGAGTCTCTGGGATTGTAGGTGTGCACACTGGGTCTGGGTGATTTGTACATTTTTAAGTGTTTATTATCTTTCAGTAATGTTTGCTAAAAATCATTTGCTGACCATAGTCCTCCATTTTACCAGTGTAGGGGATGATGGGGGTGTGAATATATACTGTTGTCCTAATTCCATGGTGTTATAAATTATTATTTTTATTATCCTTGGTATTTGATTGAATTTTCCATTTGGCAGCCAGTTGAGCATCAGGATTTGAGAAACAAGTTTGGTTCTGAGGGATGGGTGACCTTTGTTTGCTTTCAGACTTCAGTATGAGTACTTACAGCTCTCCCAGCACTTTTATAACCTTTTCTGTATGTGTATTATTGTCTCCGCTGTTGTAATTTCCTTTTACATTAGATTGAGTTGTGAGATTCTGAGCTTGTATTCCCCCACCCCTTTTTTAGTTTGGTATGTAATTTGCATATTTTCACCATGCGAAAGCTATTTTCTATGGTTGGAAAAGATTTTTTTCCTACAGTGTGAACAAATCATTCTTTGTTCTCGTTATTGTGCCTCCAAGCTGGTACATCCGGTGTATGCCCCAAACAACAAAAGTCTGTCATCAGAAATTAAAATACCAGTAAGAACAAAGGCAGAGACCATGAGGAGCACTTAGGGAGGTTTCCTCCCTGTTTGCTCCTCTGCCCACGTTACCACAGATGCCAAGAAGCTGGAACACTGCTCGGTACACTCCTTCCTTGTAGTTCTGCTCTTGTATTTATTGTTATCATTGGTTTAAAAGTGAACTTACAGCTCTGTGTGACTCTTTTGAGGACTTATAAAATCCTCATCCGTGAGATTCTTGCCATTTTCAATGAGCTCTTTTTAAGAAACCTTAAAGTCATGTTTGACAGCCTTTTTAGAAAATGTTTTGACACTTGTTTATTTGAAAGCAAAATTACCAGTGAACATGCTGTGTAAAATTATTAGAGGCAATTTAGAATGGTAGCTAAAGCAGAGTTTGTAAGGATGTATACGTCCTCCGTGTGCCCTTTCCAAAATGTGCACATCCTGTCTTTGGTAGCACGGGATTTATTCTGAAATTATATTTTAAAATAGATTTTTCACATATTATTCAGAAAATTCTCTTCTGGGAAAGTTTATATTTGTGTCTCATAGGATAGTTTAGAACTAAGCTTCTAATTTCAGTATGTTGTATAATCATGGTTTTATTATATTAACAAATATCTATAAATGTGACACAATGCTTCCTCCCCTCCTCCCTCTTCCTGTTATACTTAAACAAAGATTGTAGGACCTTAATTTAGAGGTAATGAAAAATGGACAATGAATGTGGGGATGCATTTTATAATCAATCTTAATGTTGCTTTTCTTCTCACCTGTTGCTGTTTGTATAAAGAGGGATTTAGAATAGGACTTTTAGGCTTTTAGATTTGTTTTGAAAGTTGTTTTGCTGAAGAACATAGTGTGTTCCAATTTCAAATTTTTTTTGTGCCAAAGTAAGTTTGTATTAAATTCAGTGGTACAAAAGTTATGAATATGCCAAGACTGATTTTAAATTATTTTTATTATTTTGAGTATAGATGCTCACTTAAATATGATTATACTTTCTTAACATTAGGTTTTATTTGAACTAAAAGCTAAATGCTAGACCTGTGGCACATGGAAATAATAGTACAGAACAGTCGATGTTATGTTAGAATATTGTAATTCCTTATAGGTATAAAACTTGTGAGAAGTGTTTTTCATTATTCTGAAATTACAATTTAAATGTAAGTTATACAGTATTATTTTAAAAGGTGTTTTTCATGTTTCTTCCTAATAGAAATAGTATGTATATTGGAGAAGACTGTTACTTATTTCTTTCCCTACAAACATTTTGTTTTCAAAATATAAATGATTTGTTGCCATTCTTTTCATTCTTTGTCTATTGTTAAAATTTCAAGAGTGACACATGTGGAAGTAGGCAAAACTCATCTGTAATATAATCAGAGTACATTATGCTTCACCATTTAGTGTATGTACGCTTAAAAATTAGATTATAACTTTAGGTTTCAGAGAATATGCATTTACTGCATTGGGTGGAAAATGGAATGAAGGTGTTTTCTGTATTTTTTATTCTGTTCAATATGCATAAAATGTAGACTTAAGAACTACAGTAGATGCTGGCAATGTTTTTCTTTTCTTTTTATGAAAATGAAAGGTCACAAAGGATTCATGAAGAAGCTATGTTCTAGATTACTATACTATGTTGATTGCATTTATGTGTTTGGTGATAGGTGGTGCTGTTGCTGCACAGTTGATCCTACCAATCCTCACATTTTCTGTATCCAAAGTACTATAGAAGGATTTGTTGTTGTGGCAATAAATATTTATAGGCAGAAAAACTATTTATAGTTTGTAATTCTTAAATTCATGTAGAAGAGGTGGAAATGTAAAAAAGTATTTATGTCTAAAAGGTACCTCTACAGGTATACAGTTTAATACTGGAAGTCTTGTAATCCTCTTATAATATATATATATTTTAATATTTTTTTTCTAGTACTGGGGATAGAAGAGAGGGCCTTACACATGCTAGGCAAGTACTCTACCACCAAGCTTCATTCTCAGCCCTTTATTTTGTTTTATTTTAGACAGAGTTTTGCTAAGTTGCTGAAGTTGGCCTTGAACTTGGAATCCTCTTGCATCAGTCCCCCGAGTAGCTGGGATTATAGACATGTACTACTGTGCCTGACTCTATTTTTTTTTTTTTTGGGACCAAAGATTGAACTCAGGGTCTCTTAACCACTGAGCCACATTCCCAGGTGTTTTTATATTTTATTTAGAGACAGGGTCTCACTAAATTGCTTAGGGCCTCACTTCTATTTTTGATATTTTAAACTAGTTGTTGGGCAGTCCTATTAAAAATATCAATAGTGTATTTCTTTTGATGGATTTGTGTCTTCATTACATTTATTATAAATTCTTGGTTATGTAGAACTAGTTTTATATTTCATGCCATTTTCTTTGATATTACATATTCCATTAAACACTAAACAATTATGAAAATATATTGAGAAGTACATTATCACTTACAGTAAGTCTGGAAGGTAGTTCTTCACTAATGCTAATTTAATCTGCTCAATTTGTCAGTCTGCAGCCAAAAAGCTGTACCTCTTTACCCTTGAATTAATGGAATGTTGTACTTTATATACCTGAGGAATAAATCTGATGTCTCTCAATACGGACATTTGTATGGCATTTGGTTTTTGTGTACAATAAAAACAATGACAAGTTGGTTTATATGACTTTTATTCATAGCATATTGAAATTAAAAGTATCTTGGAGATATTTTCAGCAGCCTTTCATTCTTATTTTTTTAATTGCAAAAGAATATAGGCTTATAGAATTAAATAATTTACTCATAGTAACAGAAAGAAGTCCCAGAAGCATAGCTAGTTCAAGTTAACTGGTGAAAGTTGCTACAATATTTAAGTGGAGCTTTTCAGAATAGTATCATAGTTGCTTTGTTCTGAAATGAAAAGCTCTGGAGTAGGAACAGAACAGATTTCTAATATTTTAATAAGATAAAAATTGTGGACTTCCAGTACAGACCTTTTTTCCAGTTCATAATGTCATGTTTTTCTAGAAATGCTTATGATAATTTTAAATATGAGTTTACTTAATGTGTATGACCAGCCTAAAATAGGTGTGGGTGTATGTATGTATATTTCAGGCAAATCATACTAAAATTTAGGAAATCTTGCTTTCATCCAATAATGTGACCTACATTTTAACTTACTGATTTTTTTCCTATCTTCTCTTATGCAGATTAGTGGAGAAGCACAGGAGCTCTTCTCTGTTCGACATGGCCCAATTCGAGCAGCTAGAATCTTGCCTGCTCCACAGTTTGGTGAGTTGTAGTTCTTAAGAAGAAACAAATCATTCAGAGTTTTCCTTTTGTTGGTCTTGGACTACAGACAGCATGAATGATAACTAAAGTCTGTTTCCCCCCAAGTGTCCATTCTCTTTCCCCTCCTCCCTGCAAGATAAACCCTTAGTTCTGTCAGTTGAGATGGAAATAGGTAATCTTAACCAATTCAATATGGCTATTCACTTTCTGCTGTGGTTTTGATTTATCTTCAGCCTCTTTGATCTCAGTTTAGCCTCTGCCTTTGCTAGCTCTTTCTTGAAGCCCTCTTCTCTCTTGGCTTTCATGGCCTCCTTCTTCCCAGATCCCTTCTTCATGACTGTGCTGCCTTTGTTATGCCTCTGGCTTAGCTTTCCTGCTGTGGGTATTCCCCAGGTCTCTGTTCACATGCTCTGCCCTTCTTAGTTATACTCACTGTTGTGGAGAGCTTGGTTTTCACTATTATCTCGGGTGTAGATGACTCCGCTTTCTGTGTCTATAGCTGTGTCAGAAGTGGAGTTTCAGGGTTTTAACCTTGTAACTCTGATGTAACAATGAATATGTGTTTAAATAATATGTATGTTTTATACTTAGGTAGAAAAATTCAAATGTATGTTTATATTAAATTGGCCTTTTCAGTATCTTAAATAACTTTTGACTCTTTCAGACTTCAAGCTTTGGAAAGGTTGTATTTTCTCATTAACTTGCTTTTGTTCACTCAAGAGTATTTTGCATGTGTGCCGAAGACCTAATCAGATTAATCATGTTTGGATACTTTAAAATCTTTTTTAAAAAGAGGATATTAAAATATTTTAATTCTATTACATTTTAAAAGATTACTCTGAAGTGCAAAATCCCCTAAGACTTCTTATAGTAGTTAATTCTCTAAGTTGGTGAGAATGACATTTACTAAAACTTGGGACAATGTGATTGTGCATAAGTATTTTTAGGGATTAATTTATTGATTAAATCGGCTTACATGAAATGGGAAGAGTAGAGGTAACAAAGCAACAATATCCTGCTGTCATGTGGCGATTTTGTACCTTTCTTTAACTTTATGACATTTATAAATTTCAGGTGCATAGTGCATTCTCTGTCTCTCCCATTCTCCTTCTCTCTCTCACCTTCACATGCACATTCTTTCTCTGCCCTTTCCTCCACTCCCCACAGGTATGCTCCATTGCTTGTGCTCTCCCACCCTCTGTTTTCTTTTGCATTTGTATTTGGAAATATTTTGACAAAGAAGATTCCAGACCAACCTTTCCTATAACGTTTTTAGAAGAAACCAGCTTTATCTTTGGATGATCAACATCAACAAGAACTTTAATATGAAAGAACTCTGCTCTTTCTTTTGTATGGTATTCACAGAAGCAGAATTTCTCTCTTTATTTATAAAATTATTTATGCCAATTTCAACTTTTCTCATCTTTTACTTGTGGCAGAAATACTTTTATGAAAGTATCAAAGTAATAAAAATTATAAAAATATTACTTTTACAACTATTTAAAGGTATCTTTTATTTACTTTGCTATTTAATGGAAGATTTCTTCCACTATAATATATTTCTTTAAAATTATTGTTAAACTTAAAGTATAATTTTACATGGTAAATTAAATATAATTTAATTTAAAATATAATTTACCTGGTAAATATTCTGATATATTTTAGCTTTAGACAGACACAATACACTTATTTATTTTTATGTGGTGCTGGGGATCAAACCTAGTGCCTCAATACATGCTAGGCAAGTGCTTTACCACTCAGCTACAACCCCAGACTTCTGTTATTACTTACAGCTTTTTTTTTTGTATTTGGTAAAGGTTTTTGTTTGTTTTTCTTTTTGGTACCAGGATTGAACTCAGGGGTGCTTAACACTGAGCCATCCCCAGCCCTTTTTTATATTTTATTTAGATACTGCGTCTTGCTGAGTTGCTTAGGACCTCACTAAGATGCTGAGGCTGGCTTTGAACTCTCAATCCTCCTGCTTTGGCCTTGGCCACCTGAGTTTCTGGAATTATAGGTGTGTGCCACTGTGCCCAGCTGTATTTGGTAAAGTTTTTAGATTAATTGTAAAACATGCAACTGATCCTCTAAAATTTGTAATAGACAATAGCAATTCTCCACTACTTTTTTTTTTTTTTAACTCTCTTGTGCTTTATTCCTTTATTTTGATGGAAGAAATCTTTTAGTAACTTTGTAAATAAAGTATGTGTGGGAGATCTTGTATGTCTGAAGATATCTTTATTTTTCCTTAGCTCTTGATTGATAATTTGGCTGGGTAACAGCTGCTTGTTTATAATCATGTTACTTCCAATTTTGAAGGCATTCTTTTAGAGTTATGTGGAAGAGTCCGAAGCCACTTTGACATTTTTTTTTTTTCCTAGCTCGTTATTCTTTCTGAGAGCTCATAGAGTGTTGGCTTTGTTCTCCATGTTCTGAAGTTTTGCAGTGTTGTATCTTGATTCATACCTTGTTCTGGATTCCTTCAATGTGGAAATGCAAGACCTTTAGTTTTGAGAAAATGTTTTAAATCAGTGTTGTTCATTATTTCTTCCCCTAAGTGTTCTTTATTTTCTTTTTCTAAAACTCCTATTAATTATTTTACCTCTTGTATTGGTTAACTAAAAGAAAAAAAAAATCACTTCTTTACTAGCACTTCTGTCACTTCTGTTGATTGATTCTTTTCTTTTTTTTTTTGGTGCTGAGAATTAAACCCAGCTTTACTAACACTGAACTAATCCTAAGTTCTTTCACTTGTCTTGATAAATTGCTTAGAGCATTACTAAATTGCTGAGGTTGGCCTTGAATTTGAGATCTTCCTGCCTCAGCTTCCCAAGTCACTGGGATTACAGGCGTGCTCCACCACTGTCTCTGCTGTCAGGTTTTTCTTATCCTCAACTTTTCATACCTGATACCTTCTTTATTCCCTTCCCCTCTCCTTCTTCCGCTCCTTCTCTGCCTTTCCTCCTTTTGGCACAATTTACATATAAATATTGCCAACTAGAATCCAGAATGTATTACTCAACAGGACCAATTGAGATTTATCCCAGGAAAACAAGGTTGGTTAATATTAGAAAATCAATGTAATTTGCTATATTTGAATGAAGAGAACCCATATGATCATCTCAACAGAAGTAGGAAGAAAAACTTTTTGAAAAAATTGTATTGTCATTTATGATAAAAAGTTTCAGTAAATCAGTAATATAAAGAGACTACATGAGTATAACTAAAGGTTGTCTATTAAAATAATTTATAGGGCTGGGGTTGTGGCTCACCGGTAGAGTGCTCTCCTAGCACGTGTGAGGTCCTGGGTTTGATCCTCAGCACCACATATAAAATAAATAAAATAGAAGTATTGTGTCCAACTACAACTAAAAAATAAATACTTAAAAAAATCTACAGCCAACATCATACTCAATGATGTTACAGTATTTTCTTGCGGAGTTTGGGATGGCTTCTGTTATGTTACCACATCTATTTACTTAGGTCCTAGTCATTAAAATAAGGTAAGAAAAATAAATAAAAGCATAAACATCAGAAAGAAAGACACAGAATTTTTTATTCATTGATAACATGTTTGTGTATTTAGAAAATGCAAACAAGGGGCTGGGGCTATGGCTCAGCAGTAGAGCCCTTGCCTAGCACGTGCGAGGCCCTGGGTTCTATCCTCAGTACCACATATAAATGAATAAATAAAATAAAGGTATTGTGACAACTACAACTAAAAATATTAAAAAAAGAAAATACAAACAAATCTATAAACTGGTAGAAATAATAAGTGAATTTAGCGGACTGCAGGAAAAAGGGCTTCTTCTTCTTCTTATTATTATTATTGAACTTACCCCTCATAGTCTCTCTTTGCACTTCTTTTATTCTTCCCTTCTCTTTGCGACTAATTGCCCCAAAAACATGTCTTTGGGAATTTCTTTCATTTTCTCAAACAGCCATCCTCTTGCTTTCAGGCCTTTAATTTTCTATTTCCTTTTTAAATTTAATTTTATTTTTTGATGCTGGAGATTGAACCCAGGGGTGCTTTACAACTGAACTACATCCCCAACTATTTTTATTATTTATTTTGAGACAGGGTCTGGCTAAGTTGCCGAGGCTGATCTCAAACGTGAATCCTCTTGCCTTAGCTCTGAGTTAGAGGTGTATGACGATGCCTGACCAATTTCCCTTTTAGAATAATAAGATCTCTCTAACTCCTCCTGCTTCTCATCCACTGTCAGTCATTTGTATTCCCATAGGACTTACTGTATTTATTTGCTCTGTTGTCTCTTGCTATTTGCATTTGTAGATTGTTTTTACCTGTTTGTTAAATATTGTATTTGTTAAATATTGTTGTGTGGTATAATCTTTTGAAATTTATGGCCTTGAAAGTGTTTGTGTTGTCAATCTCTACCCTAACTGAAAGTGAGAAACTGAAGGATTTGAATGTGGCATTATCTCATAGAAGAACCATCATTGTAATTAGTGAGCATTTACTCATATGAATATAGCTTGTGTTTTCCTGCCTCTTTGGCCACTATCAATGATTAGTCACTTTCTTAATGAATTTAGACCTGCTTTATAATTTTTTTTTAATATAACATTCCAGAAAGCCAGTTGGTATTTTTGTATTAGGTAAAAATGATTACTAATCATCTTAAAAATCTGTCCTTTAAGAGGCTGCAGTTATAGCTTAGTGGAAGAGTGCTTACCTAGCCTGTATAAGGCATTGGGTTCGATCCTCAGCACCACATAAAAATAAATTAATAAAATAAAGGTATTGTGTCCACCTATAACTAAAAAAACCCAAAAAATCCCAAAAGCTGTCCTTTGAGAACTTGATTCCAAATAAAGTAAATTCTTAATCTTTACTCTGTGTAGCTACTTTTGTTTTTAGTATCTCACTTGTCTAATAAAATGTCTCTATATATTTTAATATGTAAGGCAAAATTTTATATGTTATTGACTTTTTGCTTATAAAGATTATTTTGGAGGATTAGAATCAGAGGAAATGTTCACTTCCTTTAGCATGTTTTTAATTTCTTAAAACCCTGTAATTCCAACAACTAAAAATATTTGTTATAAAAATTCAAAGAATACTGAAATACAGAAAATAAACATTGTAATTCTGTGGTAACAAATCATTACCCCTTCCTTTCTTTTTATTTTTAAATTTTTTCTTCTAAGTTTTTACTTCCTCCTCCTTTTCCCTTTCTTCGTTTCCTTTGTTTCCCCAGATAGCCAAGCCGAACTTAACAGCTTTAGGATATATATTAGTAGATTTTTCCCTGTAATTATTCATACTTTTGTAACTTTTGTTGCTATATCCCAGACCAGCTTCAGGTTTATTACACATATTCCCTGATATGAATGTATGTGTGATGAAGGTTTTTTATTACAATTTATATCCTGAACTGTTTTTTCTTCCAATTTTTTTAGCTGTAGATGGACACATACCTTTATTTTATTTATTCACTTCTATGTGGTGTTGGGGATCGAACCCAGTGCCTCACATGTGCTAGGCCAAGTGCTCTACCACTGAGCTCTATATTATGAACATCTTTTCCATTTTCAAAATTTTTCATCATTGCTAAAATTTATATAACATTCAATTGTGTGAACGTTTGCATTGTTTTCAGCTCTTTCCTTTTTACTGATTATATTGTCATGTGCTTCTATATCATATCTTTCCATCCCTCAGTGTCTGCGGGTGATTGTTTCCATGATCTCTGTTATAACAATATCCTTGGATGCTCAAGTCCTTAATATAAAATGGCCTACTGTTTGTGTGTAACCTACACACATCCTTTAGCATACTTTAAATCACTTTAGATTACTTAAAATATATAATGCAATGCAAATACTATGTGATTGTTACAATGTATTATTTAAGCAGTGACTAGAAGAAAAATTCTGTTCATTTTCAGTAGACACATTTTTTTCCCCCACATATATTTATCTATGATGGGTTGAAGACAATGATGTGAAACCTGTGAATACAGAGGCCTGACTTTACCAATGTTTAAAAAAAATAAAAGTAGTGCCTAGGGGTGTAGCTCTGGTAGAATACTTGTCCAGTATGTTTTGATCCCCAGCACTACAGCACACATATACACACAGACATAAATGCAAGGAATTATTTTTAAATATTTATTTTTTAGTTGTAGTTGGATACATACCTTTATTTTATTTATTTGTTTTTTTATGTGGTGCTGAGGATTGAACCCAGGGCCTCACCAGTGCTCTACTGCTGAGCCACAATCCCAGCCCTGCAAGGAATTTTTTTTTTTTTAATAAGGATAACTCCCAGATAAGGAATAGTAACATCAAAGGATGTGTACATTTAAAATTTTGATATAGGTGATAAAATTGCCTTTGAGAGAGTATGCCAGCAACTATACACAAGAATGCTTTTTTCCCTATTCTGTCCTATAGTGGCTATTATAAATCTTTTTTGGTTTTTGCCTATCTGGTGTAGAAAAATTCTATTCATTTGTAATTTTTTGATCATTGATTACTGGGGAGTATGGAAAAGTCTTCATTTTTTTTTTGTCTCTTATAGGTTTTGACATTTATACTTGTTTGAATTCTGTGCTCTTATTGATTCGAACTCTGCTACCGTATTATTAGTAATATATTATTATGTACATTTGATTGATATCTTGCCTTTTTTTGTTATCTATTGAATGCTGTCACATGTATGATGATTTTTGTTGTTAATTTCATGATAGAAAATCTCTTCATGGGTAGGGGTTGTAGCTCAGTGGAAAAGCACTTGCCTAGCCTGTGTGAGCCCCTGGGTTTGATTCTCAGTAGTGCACAACCCTCCCTCCCCAATCATCATGTTTCACCATGCCGTGTGTGTGTGTGTGTGTGTGTGTGTGTGTGTGTTAGTGGGTGTCCGGCCCAGGATCTTGCACATGCTAGGCATGCCAAACCTGTCTAATTATTTTTCTTCTTTTTTGTGGTACAAGGGATTGAACCCAGGTGCTCACCTGTGCTAGGCAAGTGCTTTTTTTCTGAAGTACATGCCCGGCCCTTTTTAAAAATTTTATCTTTCAGACAGGGTCTTTCTAATTTGATCAGGGTGTCCTCCAAGTTGACATGCTCCTGCCTCAGCCTCTTGAGCAGCTACAATTTCAAGTGTGTGCCACTGTTCTTGGCCAACTGTGCCTAATAGGTTTTTTCCTGTGGTAAGGGGGATTGAACTCAGGCACACTCTACCACTGAGCTCCATCCCTAGTCTTTTTTTAAAATTCTGAGACAAAGTCTTGCTAAGTTTTGCTGAGAACTTACCTAAATTAAAGAAACTGGCCTTGAACTTGTGATCCATCTGCTTCAGCCTCCCAAGTAGCTGGGATTACATGTGTGGGACACTGTATCTGGCAACTATTTCTAATTTTAATTCATGACTCTCCTTCAAAGTTTAACTTTTAAAAAACATGTCCTCTTTTTCTATTACATTTTTGTTTTTGTTCACAATCAGGAAGTAGTTCTTTCATTCCCAGCTTTGAGTTTTCATAGATTTTGGAGAAATTGTTCTTGTCTTGGACTTTCCCCTCCTATAATGTTATCTTTTTGAAATAATAGGAACTGTTATTTACTATTATTTGCATTCTTTGCAGTGTCTTGCATAATGTGTGGACAGATGAGTAATACTCAAAATGAATTTATTTAATTTTTTATAGAAGAGAATGTAGAATTCTGCTTTTTAAAAAATATTTAGTTTTTTTTAGTTTTAGGTAGACACAATATCTTTATCTTATTTTTATGTGGTGCCGAGAATCGAACCCAGTGTCTCACTCATGCCAGGCAAGCATACTACCACTTGAGCCACATCCCCAGCCCCTGCTTTTTTTTTTTTATACTTGGGATTGAACCCAGGGGTGTTTAACCACTGAGCCATATCCCCAGCCCTTTTTATTTTTTGAGACAGGGAATTGCTAAATTGCTGAGGCTGGCTTTGAACTTGTGATCCTCCTGCTTCAGCCTCTGGAACTGCTGGCATTATAGGAGTGTACTACTGTGCCTAGCATAGAACTCTGCTTTTTTTTTTTTTTCCTAGTTATAGATGGACAGCATGCCTTTATTTTATTTGTTTATTTATTTTTTACACAGTGCTAAGGATGAAACCCAGTGCCTCTCACACATGGCTAGGCAACTGCTCTGCCACTGAGCTGCAGCCCCAGCCTGAACTCTGCTTTTTTAAAAAAGATTTTTATAGGAAGAAAAAACAGTTATCAATGACTGAAGAGAGAATGCTTTCATTTACACTAACAACTGTTAGGAATCATATTAACCTTGTGTACATGCTGTTTCTGTACTGCTCATGGAGAAAGACAATCATTTTGGCCTGGGATTATTTCATAGGAATGCAGTTTCAACCTTATTCTTTTTTTTTCCCATTTATTATTTTCAAACTCATTTTTTCTTTTTTTGTGGTACTAAAAAAAGATGTGTTGTGCCTGGTAGGCAATTGCTGTATCACTGAGTTACATCCCCAGCCCTTTTTAAAAATATTTTTTTAGTTGTTGATGGACCTTTATTCTGTTTATTTATGTGGTGCTGAGAATAGAACCCAGTGCCTCACACATGCTCAGCAAGCACTCTACCACTGAGCCACAATCCTTTTAAAAAGATTTTGTTTCCAGACTGGATTTCACTAAGTTAGCCTGGCCTTGAACTTGTGATCTTCCTTCCTCAGGCTCCCAAGTAGCTAGGATCACAAGTTGCTAAATTGCTGAAAATTTACTTAAGTTACAGAAACTGTCCTTGAACTTGTGATCCATCTGCCCTAGCCTCCCAAGTAGCTGGGATTACAGGTGTGGGCCACCACACTGGGCAATATTTTACTCAATTTTAACAGATACATAAAAGTTGTACATATTAGTCATATTAGTGGGGTACCATGTAATATTTTGATTGATCAACCTTATCATTATCCTTAGAAATTCATTGTTTTGAACATGTGAATGTTGGGAATATTCCAGTGTTTTAGGACAAATTCTTAAAGTCCAGTGCCTTTAATTCAGAGGACAGAGGACTTTTTTTTTTTTTTAATTTTTTATTGTTGGTTGTTCAAAACATTACAAATTTCTTGACATATCATATTCCACACTTTGATTCAAGTGGGTTATGAACTCCCACCTTCACCCCATGCACAGATTGCAGAATCACATCAGTTACACATCCATTGATTTACATATTGCCATACTAGTGTCTGTGCAGGACTTTTTGAAGATAAAGTTTACTGAAATATTTATGGGCCAAATTTCTGGCACTCATCTCAAAACACTTGGCAGAAACTTTTTTTTTTTTTCTTTTTTTTGTAAATTTTCAAATATAGTACACTTTCTGTGTTGAGTATACAGTATTTTTCCTATGGTGCAAGTATCTATTTCATTCTTTGTAGACAACTTAAATGTGGTTTTTATCATGTTCAAAGAAGAACTATTTGATTTGTTCAGCTGTATGAAGTTGGAATTTATGACTAAGTTTTCCAGAAGTGTTTGCTGTAATTTTTTTTTTGATGTAGCATTTTAATGACTGGCTAAATAAGTGAACCCACTAAAACACACGTGTACGCCTGCCTGGGTTCACGCGTGCGCGCGCGCATACACACACACACACACACACACACACACACACAGAGTCTGTTCAGCCAAATACTAGCAAACCTCTAAAAGTAGGCCAACTGACATTTGCTTATAGTCATCACCAGTGTATTGCAAAGAAAAGGAAACAGGCTTATTGACATTTTAAATGGCTAACCTATGAGATTTAGGGCTTCCCTAATGTTTTCTGCTCCAATTACTTCTCTGTTTACATTGTGTATTGTGTATTTCCTGCATAACACCTAGTGTTTATTATTAAGGCTTTACTTCTTATGATTATTTTATAATATTTTTCTAAGCCTGTGGGTGAGGTAAATTGTACATTGGGAACATAGCTTATGTTTATGTTGAATTTTGTTAATGTTTTTGGTTAGAGTACAGGGGTTTTAGGGGGGAATGTCTACTTTAGAGGTGCTGCTTTTTAAATTGCTTTCTTAGTGTTTGGTAACGTCATGATAGTGGCATTGACATATTGATGTAAGAGTATTCTCAGCTTTATGAACCCTAGAATTGGGGCCTTTTCCTATGAGGGCTATATATAAAGAAAGCATGCAGAACAGGAAAAAGAGGAAGTAAATTTATAAATTAAGTGAATTAAAATGTGTGATTATATTTTTCTGATGACATTCCTAGGTCAATTATATATTGTCATCACATTCCACTGTTCTGCAAGGTAAGTATCTAATATACAAGTGAGGAAGCTTGAAGCTCTAAGTGACAGGCATAGTAAAACAGTTGATAAATGGTGGAGCTAAAATTTGTACTTTAAATCTCACCTCACCTTCACCTTATTGTCTCTCAGTATATGATTTTTCCATTACTACAGGGAAACACTTTTACCAAATACACCTATTGCAAGGATGCATTTATTATTGAGGAAATCACACGCTAGTATATTTATTTAAATATGTAAAGAAGTAGCTTTGTTTTTCTCTTTCTTTTTAGAAATTTGAAGGTCTTAAATAGCTTCAATTACTATGTATCTGTCATTATATTTGAAGACCTTAGTTGCTTATTCTAAGGATCAAGAGTAATGAAAATAATTAATATGGTAACCAATTTATAGAAATGCTATCATACTACATTAAAAATATAAGCTGTTGAGATAAAGAATATCACAAAAAGATAGTCCACCCAAATGTTGTTTGCTTTCAGTTGAATCAAACCTTAAAAAAAGTGTTGATTCTCTTTTATGTGACTTGGAGTTCAGTAATAGAAGTTTGCTGGATATCTTAAATCAGATTTAGTAAAAAAAAAAAAAGGTGTAACATGAAGCAATGAAATTACATGTGAGCTTAAAGATTCTGACCCAAATAAACAGATTTGTAATGAAGATGCTGATTATTATCACTGCAGCTTCAATGCCTTTTTACTGTAGAACTGCAGAGAAGAATGTGCGTTGTCTTTGTGACTGACCAAGTTTGTGGTCTCAGAAATCTGTGTTCATTTATCATAACACATTGCTAAATGTGAAAGTAAAAGTTCAAATTAAGTAAAACTTAATTTAAAATGAATGTTACAATCAGCTTTATTGAAATAATTTACAAACAACAAAATTCATCAGTTTTAAGCATGTTCATGGATGAGTTGACAGATGGATACATTTGTGTAACAATTATTACAATCAAAACACAAATCCTTTCTGTTGCTGCAAGGAAGTCCACCTGTCAACCTCATACCCACTAGGATGATTATAATACACAAGAGAGATAAAAACAAGTGTTGGGTAGGATAATTGTTCACAATTAGAACCCTGATGCATAGACCTCGGGAGTGTAAGAATAGTGTAGTCACTCTGAAAACCAACTTGGCAATTCCTTAAAATGTTAAGCACATATTGACCATATAAACTCATCAGTTGTCATTAGGTATGTGACTAAGAAAATGAAAATGTATGTCCATGGAAAAAACTTGTACATGAATTTTTATAGCAACATTACATATAAGAGTAAAAAAATGTGACTAACCAAAATGTTTATCAACTTATAAAATGCAATATATTCATACAATGCAATATTTATATGACTATAAAAAGTAATAAAGTTCAAGTACATGCTGTGCTGTGATGACACTTTAAAACATTACATTAAGTACAAGAAGCCAGATATAAAATGCCACATGTTGTTTATTCCATTTATATGAAATTTCCCAAGTAGGCAACTCCATAGAGTCAGAAAAGAATTTAATGATTGCCTAGGTTGTGGGGCCAGTGTGGTGTGGGGAATGATTACTAATGTGTATAGTGTTTATTTCTGGGTGATGGAAATGCTCAGAAATTAGTTGTGTTATGGTTTTTCAACTTGGTGAGCATACTAGGACTATTAAATTGCACAGTTAAATTGATGAAGTATGTGGTCTATAAATTATATGGCAGTTAAGTTGTTTAAAATAAAAGACTTCTTATACTCTCACCTCCCTACATCTTTTGCATCATATTAAATCACTCTTGCTTTTTTCTAGAATTAAAAAAAAAAAGTAGAATACATTCCATTCTTTTGAGCCTGGCTATTTTTAAACTTCATACCTCGCTTTTTTTTTTTTTTTTTTTTTTAAAGTACTGGGGATTGAACCAAGGAGTGTTTTATTATGGAACTACCTCATCAGCCTTTTATATTTTTTATTTTGAGACAGGGTCTTGCTAAGTTGCTGAGACTGGCCTCTAACATGTGATCCTCCTGTTTCAGACTCCCAAGTAGTGGGATTATAGGTGTGCACCATTACATTTAGCCATATCCTACTGTTGAGTGTCATTTGTGTTGTGTGTATCAGTTTTTAGTTCTTTTTTAAGTTTCTGAGTCATCTTCTATTGTTTGGGTACACTATAATTCCTATCCACAAGAGTGGATATTTGAGTTGTTTCCAGTTTTGCCCTTATATATAAGTGGCTCTGAATAATTGCATGTATAATAAATATAATGAGTGTATTTGTGAGGGCTGGGGTTGTGGCTCAGTGGTAGAACACTTGCCTAGTAAGTGTGAAGCACTGGGTGTGCTCCTTAGCACCACATAAAAATAAATAAATAAAATAAAGGTATTGTGTTCATATACAACTAAAAATATTTAAAAAGTATATTTGTTTCTCTGGAGTCAGTATTGAGGAGGGGGTTGTTGGGCCACATAACTGTATGTTTAACTTTGTAAGATATTGCCAAAATATATTCCAAAGTGGCTATGATATTTTGTATTTCCATAAGCAGTGTTTCAGTCTCTAAATGACTAATGATATTGAACATCTTTTCATGTACTTATTTGCCCTTTTTATGTTTTTGTAGCTGAGTATTTTGAAATGTTTTGCTCATTTTTAAAATTTACTTTAATTTTAAATTAGAGCATTATAGATCTACACAGTAGTTGGATTCATTTTGACAAAATCATACATTCATGGAATTTGATTTCAATTAGCATTCCCCCTTTTCACTCTCATCCTCCTTCCCCTATTTCTCCTTTCTCTACTGATCTTCTTTTCACTCATTTTAAAATTTTTGATTGGTGCTTTTTACATATACGTAAAGGGGAAATTATCTGTGATATATTCATTCATGCATATAACGTGATTTTTGTTTAATTAGTTCTGTATTTCCTCTCTTTTCCTGTCTATCCTCTTTTTCATTCTCAGTCTCCTCCCTACATCTCCCTGCCCCACTGGTCTTCCCTATCTCTTTGTGATATCCACCTCTGCCATCTTTTTTCTTTTATTTTGCTGTGGTTTCCACATATGAGAGAAACACATTCACCCTTTGATTTTCTGAGTCTGGCTTGCTTCACTTTCCATGTTTCCATTTCCATCTATTTACTGGCCAATGCCATAATTTCATTCTTTACATGTATGGCTGAGTAAAACTTCACCACATCCTTGTTATCAGTTATTATTATTTTGTGTTCTTGATAATTGCCTTTCTGACTGGAGTGAGATGAAATATTAGTGTTGTTTTGATTTGCATTCCCTGATTGCTAGAGATGTAAGATATTTTTTTCATATATTTGTTGGCTCTTTATGTTTCTCCTTTAAGAAATACTTATTTAGTTCTTTTACCAATTTATTGATTTTTTTTTCTATTAAGTTTTTTGAGATATATGTTTTTGTTACACACACCCACACGATATTAATCCCTTGTTGGAGGAGTGAGCTGGCAAAGATTTTCTCCCATTCTGCAGGCTCCCTCTTCATGCTCTTAATCATTTCCTTTGCTGTGCAGAAGCTTTTTAATTTGATGGCATCCTACTTACTAATTCTTGGTTTTATTTCTTGAGCTTTAGGGGTCTTGTTAAGGAATTTGGTGTCTATACCTATAAGATAAAGTGTTGACCTTCTCTTTTCTTCTAGCATTTGCAAGATTTCTCGTCTAATTCTTTTTTTTTTTTTTTTAATAGTTATGTCTTTTAAAAAAAATTTAGGAGCTGGGGCTGTGGCTCAGCAGTAGCACACTTGCCTGGCATGTGTGAGGCACTGGGTTCGATTCTCAACACCACATATAAATAAATATATAAATAAAGGCCTATCAACAACTTAAAAAATTTTTTTTAGTTGTAAATGAAAACAATACTTTTATTTTATTCATTTATTTTTATCTGGTGCTGAGGATCAAACCTAGTGCCTCACATGTGCTAGGCAAGTGCTCTACCACTGAGCTACAACTCCAGCCCCATGGTCTAATTCTTAATTTAAAAAAAAAATTTTTTTAAAGTTGTTGATGGACCTTTATTTTTTATTTTTTGTATGTGGTGCTGAGAATCAAACGCAGTGCCTCACACATGCTAGGAAAGCTCTCTACCACAGAGCCACATTGCCAGCCCTTAATTCTTAAATTTTTGATCCATTTTGATTTGACTTTTTGTAGGGTGAAGTACATGGATCTAATTTCATTCTTCTACATATGGATATCTAGTTTTCTTTTCTCCAACATGTATTTTTGGCATATTTTTCAAGTATCAGATGATTGTATGTGTGTATGTTTATCTTTTTCTTCTATTTCATTGGTCTTTATGTCTATTTTGATGCCAATATCATGCTGTTTTTCTTACCTAGCTCTGTAATGTAATTTGAAATTCCTCCTGCATCATTCTTATTGCTCAGAATTTCTTTGGCTCTTCTGGGTCTTTTTCAAGGACTCTTTTTTTCCAGATCTGTGAAGAATGTCATTGGTATTTTGATGGGGATTGCATTGAATCTGTATCTTTCTTTTGTAATAGGGCCATTTAGACAATATTAATTCTGCATATCCAAAAAAAAAAAAAATGGGGATGGGGCCTTTCTATTTGTATATATTCTAAATATAAGTCCTTTTCTACATAAATGTAAAATATGTTTAAATATTTGCCTTCTCATACTTTTCATACTTTTTATTCTTTATAGCACTGGGGATTAAACCCAAGGGTACTCCCCTACTAACCTATATCCTTAGCCCTTTTTATTTTGAAATAGGATCACACTAAGGTGCGGAGGGTAACCTTGAACTTGTGATCCTCCTGCCTCAGATTCCCTACTCACTGGGGTAACAGGCATGTTATGTTGCATAGCACTTGGCTGTCTTAACAAACTTTTGAGAAGGAAAAGTTTTCGATTTTGTTAAAGTCCTATTTATTGACTTTTTTTCTAGTTTGTTTTTTATTTTCATTCAGCCCAAAATATTTTTCTAGGTTTGCATGTGATTTTTGTCTTTGACCCATTTGTCATTTAGAAGGATATTATTTTTATTTTCAAGTTTTGGGAGATTTTCCTGATTCTTTGTGTTATTAAATTATAAATAATTAATTATTTAGTATTTTTATTGTCTCTATATTTGACCTTTTCCATAATTTCATACAGTTGGAACTGCACAGTATGTAGCCTTTTCAGGTTGACTTCTTTCACTAATATGCACTTAACTTTCTTCCATGTCTTTCATTGCTTAATAGTTCATTTCCCTTTAGTGATAAGTAATATTCCATTGTTGTATGTTCCAGTTCATCCATTTATCTGCAGGAGGACATTTTGGTTGCATTATGCACAAATCTGCTATAAACATCCATGTGTGTGGACATAAATCTTTAACTCATTTGTGTAAATACCAAGGAGATTGATATACAGCATTATATGATGAGAAAATGCTTATTTATTTATTTATTTATTAAAAAACTGAGCTACATTGCCAGTCCTTTTAATTTTGAGACAGGATCTTGCTAAGTTGCTGAAATTGGCCTTGAACTTTGAATACTCTGACTCAGTTTCCCAGGTTTCTGGGTTACAGGCATATACCATTATGCTCAGCCTAAATGAGTATGCTTAGTTTTGTAATGAACTGCCAAACTGTCTTCTACAGTAACAGTACTGTTTTGCATTTCTACCAGCAATGAATGAAAGTTTCATTGGTTCGCACCTTCATTGGTTTTTGGCGGAGTCATTCTTCTGGAATTTGGCCATTTTAATATCTGTACAATGATATCTCATTGTTTTTATTCCATAATGACATGATGGATCTTTTGAGCATCTTTTTATGTGCTTATTATGTATATATATTCTTTAGTGAGGTGACTATTCAGGTCTTTTCCCCATATTAAATTCAGTTTTGGGGCTGGGGTTGTAGCTCAGTGATAGAGCACTTGCCTAGTATATGTGAGGTACTTGGTTTGATCCCCAGAACCACATAAAAATCAATCAATCAATCAATCAATCAATAAGATAAATTTATGGTGTCCATCTACAACTAAAATATTTTTTTTGTTATTTTACTGTTTGAAAGAATTCTTTGTCAGGTTGGGAGTATAGCTTGATCTCTACACTGCCCTGTCCCCACCCAAAGTTATTTGTTAATTTTGAACAGTAGTCTTTATCAGATATGTGTTCTTCAAATATTATCTCCTAGGGTGTGGCTTGTCTTATACTTTTTATAGTGTTTTATGCAGAGCATATTCAAAATTAATTTTTTTTGGACACAGTACCTTTATTTTGTTTATTTTTATGTGATGCTGGGATCGAACACAGTGCCTCACGCATGCTTGGCAAGCGCTGTACCACTGAGCCACAACCCAGACCCTCAAATTTTTTTCTTTCCCTCATCTACATGTTATTTAGCACATTCAGTGTTTTACAAAACATACTGATGTTGTGTTCATGTTTTAGTCTTTTTTCCCCTTCTGTGCTTCCAATAGTTTCTGTTGTTGTTACTCCTTCATGTTGTCTAATCTTTTCTTCTGGAGTATTTAATGTTATTAAAGTATCTGGTGTATTTTTTATCTTAGTATATTTTTTAGTGTGGGTTTGTATGTGTAGGGAAAGAAAGCATCTTCCTCTGAGTCTTTAAGTTTTCAACATTTACCATTACCTTTTTGAATAAATGAACTATGTGTATTGTAGCAATGTTAATGTTGTTACTTGACTGATGCCATTAATTGATTTTTATTCTTGTTATGAGTTGTTTTCTTGCTTCTTTGTATACTTTCAATGTTTTGTTTGAATGTGACACATTGCATATTTTATGTTGCTCTAATGCTGTTATTTTGAATTCCTTTAAATAGTTTTTGGCTTTGTCCTAGGACAGAGTGAAATTACTTGGTAATAATTTGTTTCTTTTATCACTTTCTTTTACTCTTTTTTAGATAAGCCTTGAATAATTGTTAGTCTAGAATAGGCATCTGCTGATATTTTCTTATAGGGCCAGATAGTAAGTATTTTAGTCTTTAGTCCTATGTAGTACCAGTCACAACTATTCTACTAGTCATCTCTGCCATCATTGGGAAAAGTGGTCATTGTCAATACATAAACAAATGGAGGGGCTGGGGTTGTGGCTCAGTGGTAGAGCACTTGCCTAGCATGTGTGAGGCACTGGTTTCGATTCTCAGCACCACATGAAAAAAAATAAAAGGCCACCAACAACTAATAAAATATTAAAAACAAATAAACAAACAAATGGATAGTAGGGCTAGCATCAGTTGTTTTCCTTGTCGTTGTTTTGTGCTGTTTGAAAACTACTTTTTCATCATACATTTTATCTGTTGTGTAAATTTTTATGGCAAGAAAGTAAATCTATTCTGTGTTACACTATTATGGCTAGATGCTGAAGTTCATCGTTCTCTTTAATTTCATATTTTGGATAAGTTTCCTTGAGACTGCTTAGAATAACACTTGGCAAATGGAAAGACTCTGTATGACTTTTTGTAAATAAGTAAAAGAAGTATGTTTGGAATTGAATTTTATCTGTAGTAACATTTTAAAAAGTTATTGTGTCTTGGAGGAGTTAAGTCTCAGACTTTGTGAAGGATTCAAGTAGTATAGAAAAATATGGGGGGGCTGGGGATGTGGCTCAAGCGGTAGCGTGCTTGCCTGGTGTGCCTGCGTCCCGGGTTCAATCCTCAGCATCACATACAAACAAAGATGTGTGTCCCAATAGCAAGACTGTGGAACCAACCTAGATGCCCTTCAATAGATGAATGGATAAAAAAAATGTGGCATTTATACACAATGGAGTATTACTCTGCATTAAAAAATGACAAAATCATAGAATTTACAGGGAAATGGATGGCATTAGAGCAGATTATGCTAAGTGAAGCTAGCCAATCCCTAAAAAACAAATGCCAAATGTCTTCTTTGATATAAGGAGAGTAACTAAGAACAGAGTAGGGTCGAAGAGCATGAGAAGAAGATTAACATTAAACAGGGATGAGAGGTGGGAGGGAAAGGGAGAGAGAAGGGAAATTGCATGGAAATGGAAGGAGACCCTCAGAGTTATACAAAAGTACATACAAGAGGAAGTGAGGGGAAAGGGAAAAATAATACAAGGGGGACAAATGAATGCCAGTAGAGGGGGCAGAGAGAGAAGAGGGGAGGGGAGGGGAGGGGAGGGGGGATAGTAGAGGATAGGAAAGGCAGCAGAACACAACAGACACTAGTATGGCAATATGTAAATCAATGGATGTGTAACTGATGTAATTCTGCAATCTGTATATGGGGTAAAAATGGGAGCTCATAACCCACTTGAATCAAAGTGTGAAATATGATATATCAAGAACTATGTAATGTTTTGAACAGCCAACAATAAAAAATTAAAAAAAAAAAAAAGAAAAATTCAGGGGCTGGGGTTGTGGCTCAGAAGTGGAGTGCTTGCCTAGCATTTGTGAGGCACTGGGTTTAATTCTCAACACCACATATAAATAAAAATAAAAAGGTCCATTGTCAACTAAAAAAAAAATTAAAAAAAAAAAAGATGTGTGTCCGCTGAAAACTAAAAAAAATAAATATTAAAAAAAAAGAAAAATATGGGAAGATATCAGCATTAATTGTGTTTCTCTCTAGTGCTAGATGTAGTAGCAAAAATACCAAGGGATTTCGTATTTCTTTTGATCTTATGAATAGGCAAAGCAGTCTTAAACTTTTTCTTCTCTCTATCGTCAAGGGTTTCTGTGATTCTTGACTATCTGAGAATAATATCATTTTCTTTTGTTCCTCTCAATGCTTTTAGTTTCATAAACTATTTTATTTATTATCCATCTTCTTGGCACCTGCTGTTTTACCTAGTTTTCATTATATTTTTTCTTCTTTTTGTGAGTGTGCTTTGCAGTTTTTATGTACAGGGGATTGAATTCAGGAGTGCTTAACCACTGAGCCACATCTCCTTCCCACTTTTATTTTTTTAAATTTTGAGACAGGGGGGCTGGGGATGTGGCTCAAGCGGTAGCGCGCTCGCCTGGCATGCGTGCGGACCGGGTTCGATCCTCAGCACCACATACAAAACAAAGATGTATGTCCGCCAAAAACTAAAAAATAAATATTAAAAATTCTCTCTCTCTTGGGCTGGGGATGTGGCTCAAGCAGTAGCGCGCTCGCCTGGCATGCGTGCGGCCCGGGTTCGATCCTCAGCACCACATACAAACAAAGATGTTGTATCCGCCGAAAACTAGAAAATAAATATTAAAAAATTAAAAAAAAAATTCTCTCTCTCTTTCTCTTAAAAAAAAAATTTTGAGACAGGGTCTTGGTAAGTTGCTGAGGCTGACCTTGAACTTGTGATCTTCCTGCTTTAGCCTTCTGATTTGCTGTGATTACAGGCCTATGCCACCATGCCCAGTGTCATTATGCACTTTAAAAACAAATTTCACACAGATATACATTTCAGTTTTTTCTTCAGGAGGAATGAACTGTGAACCAAGCAATGTAAATTCTATAGGTTAGTAAAAAAAACCTAAAAGAACCTATTTAATCGGGCTGCGGTTGTGGCTTAGTGGTAGAGCGCTCGTCTAGCATGTGTGAGGCCCTGGGTTCGATCCTCAGCACCACATAAAAATAAATAAATAAAATAAAGGTATTGTGTCCAACTACAGCTAAAAAAAAATATTTAAAAAAGAACCTCTTTAGTCATCGTTATCTTCATCATCATCTTCCTTCTCCTCCTCTTTGTTTTCTTCTCATAAGGTTGCCTGTCATCTGCTGCAGCATTCTTCCAAAAGTCTCCCTGATAATTTACAACACCACTCATGGGTAGGCTGGAAGTTTCCCCTTAGATTTTTGAGCTATACTAAGAACAGAATAACAACAACCACCACAGCAAAAAGCCAGAGGTTTTCATTTCTCCCTTTTAGTGGGTTTTGTCACCTTTTCCATGTTTTCAAATTTCCGTTTCTCATTAGCAGAAGTTGTCTTCCTACTACTTACAGTGAATTTTTCTAAATCATGCAAGGATGGTGTGATTCTGTTTGAAAATATTCTTATGACCATTTAATAAATAGACCTTTTAAAGTGGGAGATTAGACCAAGCATGATATATTTACTGGAAGATGGTATATATTACAGTGTTTTTGGACAAATATGCAAATAGGGCTGGGAGTGTAGCTCAGTGGTATAACATGTGATTAGCATGTGCAAGACCCTGGATTTGATCCTCAGCATAACTAACTAACTAAAATTAAATAAATAAACACCCCTCCAATGAAACAAAATTCAAATGTTTATAACATTTACCATCATGTCAATGCTTTGATAACTTCTCATACGTAGAGATTATTGTTGCTGAGAATAGGCCTTTTTTTTTGGTTGTTGTTTTGTTTTGGTACCAGAGATTGCACGCAGGCATGCTTAGCTACTGAGCCACATTCCGAGCTCTTTTTAATTTTTATTTTGAGACAGGGTCTTGCTAAGTTGCTTAGGGCCTTGCTAATTTGCTGAAGATGGCTTTGAACTTGTGATCCTCCTTCCTCAGCTTCCTGACCTGCTGGGATTACAGGTGTGTGCCAGCATACCCAGTGAAAATAGACCTTTTAATATAATTTTTTAAAATGATGCTAGGGATCAAGCCCCAGGCCTTCTTGCTCATATTTGGCAAGCACTCTACCTCTGCACCACCCCAAATTCCAGTTTCAATATAAAGTTTTGAAAATTTGTTAGAAAGTAATTCCAAGTAAATTCTGAATCTTCTATTGTAATTTGTGTCCATTCATAGCATCAAAGGATGGTATCTGACTGTTATGGGAGTTTATTTGCAGCTTTTTTACTTCTCATTTACAGGTTGAGGTCCTTTATATATTTCTTAGAGTTATGGGTAAGATAGTCTTATATATTGAAATATTTTTTAAGCTAATTATAGGAAACCTTTAAATATTTTATTGGATACACATGCAGATGTTTAATGTTGACCCTTTAAGCTAATTGTACCACCATGGCTCTGCTTTATTATTTAAAGATTTTAATCATTTTTTCTTACATAGAGCTTATCGTCCTTCTTGCCCTTGTTCCCCCCCCCCTTCAATTTCATTTATCATATACTTATTTGGATTACATTTCTTTTTTATTGTCTCTGTTCTATTTCACACTTAATGCTAATCTTTAAAAAAATTAAAAGGAATTTTATAACAATGAATTATAAAAATATTTGTTTACTCATTTATTCTTTAATTCCATTTCTTTCTGTGTCAGTTCATACAAGAGCTGGTATTCACATTTCCAGACATTTTTCTACTGTGAATTTCTTTTTATTTAATTGGAGATTTTCTGAGCTTTCTGGATCAAAAAACTGTTGACATTTTATAATTCTGGAAAACTTGGGTTATTTATCTTTTAATATCATATTTTTATTTATTTTTATCCTGTTTTCATTGCTTACAGAGCGCTCCATATAGAACTTTCAGTCAGAAGAACAACAGCAGGTGAATAACCTAGTTAGAAAATAGATAAAACACCCTCAAAAGTGAAAGAATTCACACAGGTGCCTAGCAAGTGCAAGGTCTTGGATTTGATTCCCAGCACATTAAAAAAAAAAAAAAAAAGAAAAGAAACAGAAAATTACACCATACCAGCTATATAATAGTGTTTTAAAGTTAAGGAAGGACCCACATATGAGGAGTCTAGAAATTCCTGCTGAGAAATGATGGCTTTAACACTACTTTTATCTTTTGTATCCTTTCAAATAGCTTGTAGCACAGTGTGAGACCCATAATTGTTTAATAGTTGCCTGCTAGGTTACTTTTTATTCTAATTTATACATTAACCAACTTTTAATTTTAAAAATATCAAACTGATATAAAACTGGAAGAATAAAATAAAAATATTTGCATTTTCTTCCCCTATACTAATTATAAGTATTTTATCACATTTTAGATTAAATTAAAAAAAAAATCTCACCCCTTATCTTGTTACTGTAATCAACTGCTGTTAATGTTGGTTCATATCATTTACCACTGAACATATTTGTTATTTCCTTAAATTTTAATGCAGCTTTAATTTATAGTACACAAATCCACGCTTTCATGTGGCATAGGTTTTTTTTTTTTTTTACTGTGAGTTTTGACAAATACAGGTATCTTTGTATCAAACTCAGACCTTTATGAAGTTTGCATTTGCCTTACCCGAGGCAGTTCTCATGTGCCCTTTCCTAGTCACCCCCAGCTCTTCTAGTGGCTTCTATTATTTTGACTTTTTTCACTTCATAGAGAATACTTTAAAAAATATTTTTATTAGTTTATTTATTTATTTATTTATATGCGGTGTTGAGAATCGAACCCAGTGCTTCACACATGCCAGGCAAGTGCTCTACCGCTGATCCACAACCCCAGCCCAAGAATACTTTTACTTAATTTTGGTGTTACATGCATTAGTTTATATTTCCTTTTTATTGCTGAATAGTATTCTATTGAATGAATGTATAAGTTCCATAGAATTTAGGTTGAACATGCTTTTGAGATATCATGAATAAAGCCATTATAAGCATTCTCATTTTAGGCTTTCTGTCAGAAAGTAAAGATTTGAATGTGCTGAACATATCAGTAGATTAACAATATAATGAGTATAATATAAGATCTGGTAAGTACTGTGAAGAAATAAATCAGGGACAGGATATATGGTGTAAGGGAGGGTGGTCTCAGAAAAGCCTTTCTGATTAGGAAACCTTTTAATAAAGATCCAATAAAGTAAACAAGTGAACTATGCAGATGACTAGGAGAGAAGTGAGTATATGCAACAGAGAGAGTAGAAAGCACAGCATTACTGAACCATAGATATGCTTGGCAAACTCCAGTGTGGGTGCAGAGTGAGCATTGTAGAGAGCTATCAAAGAAATGTTGGTACCTTGGTAAAAAGAGCAAGACACCTGTCAAGGTTGTGAGCATTATTATTATTTTTAACCATAAAAATAGATAACAGCTTTTACATATTAGGGTTGCAAGAAAAAATAATAATTGCATAAACTTTCAGTTCTTACCTGGTTTAGCACTGTGCTTAGTCATTTGCACGTATTATTTAAAAAAAAATTTTTAGTTGTAGATGGACACAATATCTTTATTTTTATTTATGTATTTTTATGTGGTGCTGAAGACCAAGCCCAGGGCCTCACGTGTGCACTCTGCCACTGAGCTACAACCCTAGCCCATGTATTATCTTTTTAAATAGTCACAATAATTCTATGGGATGTATTGGTACTTTACACCCTTTTTACCAATGAGAGGAGTAAAACAAACTGATTCAGTCAAATCTATTGTAAAGAAAAATAATTCCAAAAAATACATTAGCCTTTATCAATAATTTTATTGAAAAAATTCAGCAGAAGAGTTGATTATATGTATGATTATATGTTATATATATAAGCATGTGTGTGTGTGTGAGTAGGTTTTCTAGTGAGAAAGGGTAACAGGAAAGAATTCTGGGCTAGCTTTCAGGTTCTGATAGGGCATTTAGTACCATAAGAATTCGGAAAAGTTATTTAACTTTTCAAGATCAGATTACTCCTCTGTAAAATGAAATGGAAGATTTATATGGTGCTATTTTAAGTTCTGATGAGGCTAATTTGTGAAGGAAGACTTGATTATCAAAGTGAAATACAAGTTGCCACCAAGGGTTAAGGAATACCTTGTGTGTTTATTGTTCAACAATATACTGTCTTGAGCTGCAAAGTACCTCTATGGTAGACATGTGCTTAACATGCTGGAGGCCCTGGGTTCAGTCCCCAGCACCAAAAAGAAAAGGTCTTTATCTACTTTGATGAAATTTTTGAAGTAACAGTGGAGGGTAAAATGTGTGCATATATTTTGGACATTTAAGACAAATGGCAAAGATGTCTTTTGTGATTATATTTAGGTTAAACAGTTCAGGGTAGTAAGATTTATGTCTTGCTGGGAACAGCACTGCACGCATGTAAGAGGGCTGAGACAGAAGGATTGTAAGTTCAAAGCCAGCCTTAGCAAAATTTAGCAAGGCCCTCAGCAATTCGGTGAAATCTTGTCTCAAAAAGTAAAAAGGGCTGGGGATGTGGCTGAGTGGTTGAGCGCCCTTGGGTTAAATCTCCAGTACAAAAAAAAAAAAAAAAAAAAAAAAAAAAAAAGTCCTGTTTCTTTTGATTCATTGATAGTAAACTGCAGCCTCTGCATCTGTTTTCCTATTTCTTCCTTCTCTTCTCATCTCATATTTTATTCCTCTGTAGTCTGTTTCAAAAAATTGCTCACATTTTCCTGTTTAGATAAGAAATAAATAATAGGATTACCCAATTCATAATGGAAATTATTTATATAAAATCTAGTAAAAACTAGTAAGTCTGAAAATTTGCACACAAAATTTGTTGACTAGAGAATCAAACTTTCTAGCTAAAATCGAGAACCAGAAAATTTGACTACATCTTAAAAACTCACATTCAGAGAATCTGTAAGCAAAACACAGAAGAAAAACTAATTCAATCAAATCTATTTTAAAGAAAAATAATTCCAATAAAATTAAAAATCAATGGGAGACTGAAATGGTTTAACTGAGTAGTTTAAATTAATTTAGTTGTTCAGTGGAATCCTCCTGAAAAAGATTTTTCAATAGAAATTTATTAGCATGAACATACTTTTATGTAAAAATTTTATATTCAGGACATCATCTTTAACATCAAAAGACTAGAGTTGGAGTGTTTATTTCATTATCAGTTTGATTTTCATTTGCCTCTGGATCTACTTTTGGACTCAAGTAGAAACCATTTCTGTTTGATGTCTTCAAATCTTTAGGGCTGACTTATGGGCTTTAACTCTTTGATTTAAATGAGTTTAAAATGGTGGGTGTATGGTGGGGGGATATTATTTAACATTATCTGACAAGCAAAGTGTTTTGAATTTTGTTGAGTGGTAGAGGAGTTGGTGAATTGGTGGGCAAGCCCATTTTCATTACTTTAATTGTGTGATTTATTAGGATTTTAAGCTTTTTATAAATGTTTTAGTGTTATAGGACAGAATTAAAAGGATTTAGAATAAAAGGAGTTTAACAAAAGGACTTTGCAACAGGATTGCAATAGTTTTTATATTTGATGGATTTGGCTAGCCGCTTTTCATTTCAATCATCATGGTACATTCTGTTAAATGCTGTAGAACAGGTGTGTATAACGTCATTCTCTCTATTGTACATGCAAATAAACACACAATTTTATATATAAAAAGTTAATCCGCTGCAATTTGGAGGATTACATTATGGGAGGGTGATGACTCCATTAAGCATCATGAAGAGTACATGCTACTATTTATACAGCATGAAAAAATAAGATAATAGCTACACTGTTTATGAGATTGTAGAATTTTTATACTAACACTTTAAGAATTGTATTTATTCGGACCATCCATAATCAAATTATCTAAATGAGAATTAAAATTTTGCTACCTTGTTTTTAATTCTGGAATTAATTTTTCTTGTTGTTATTGTACTGGAGCATGCCTAAAATAAATTTGGAGGTTTTGTGATATTTATTTATTGTAGACTCGGGTCTTTTTGGCTTACATTGATCTTATAGTAGCTTTTTTTTTGGGAGGGGGAGTAATACTGTTATCAAGTTAGAAACTCAATTTTTTTTTAATATTGATGTTTTGTGAATGTCTCTGAATAGTATAACTCTTTAGGATATGTCATGTGGCTGACATATAGTTCAAAGTCTGCTGGACTGGTATACCCTAGGAGGTCAGTAGAAACTAATGGAGTTCTTTGATTCAGTTTGAGAAGAGCAAAACAATCAAACCATTCTTGCCAGTATTATTTGCATTTTTAAAACTTGATGTTTCATTCATCAAAATATCAGACTGGTATGTACAATACAGGTAAAAACCATAAAGACCTTATAAAGACAAGGAAGTAGAATGAAAATGGGTATTGTTAAATGTGATGGTGAAATATGTAGGAGTGAAGAACTGGCCTTATATAGATGAAGTTCAGTTATAATTAATTTAGAACATAAATATTGTAGGCTTTGGACCAGTTAATTTTTAACTTGTGCTTGGATCAAAAATTGTATTGTTAATTGTGAAAACTGTTTCATTACAGGGATAGCAATACACAACTCATAGTGAATTGCCCCTGGACAATCATCAATTTTATTTATTTACTTATTTTTTAAAAATATTGTTTTAGTTGTAGATGGACACAATACCTTTATTTTATTTTTTTATTATGTGGTTTTGGGGATCGAACCAAGTGCCTCATGCATGCTAGGCAAGCACTCTACCACTGAGCTACAACCCCAGCCCCTATTTTTATTTACTTTTTTAAAATTTTTAACTCTTACATAGAAACATAAAATTTTTACATCTTTATGAGGTACCATGTGATGTTTTAAACACATTTTCTTGAAGCTTTCCCAATGTAGTTATAAATACATTTTAAATACTTGGGCACCGATAGCTATACAATTCTAAAAAATTTAGATAATTATAGAGAATTTTATTCGTAAACACTGTCTTTATCATTATGGTGTTATAGTATGGTGTCTAAGCAGAGATAGAACTTATTTTTCAGTCTTTATTATAATCATAGGTAAAAAGTTTTAAATTATGTCAGGTCACAATCTAATTGTATAACCAATAATCTGTCCTCCTTTGGATTAAACCTCATTATTTTTGGACAGATCTGTTAACATTACAAATGCTTTTTTCTACTGGGCTTGAAAAATGAAAGAGAGTTCTAAAGTCCCCCTGTTGATACTTACCAAAATATTATCTCCTTCCTAAACCTCAAAGAGGTAAATCCCTATTTTAAAATTAGTGTTTATCTTTCTATTTATACATTTAGTACTTAATATGCACTACATATCTATCCATCTGTCTATGCACACCTACAATTTATACCAACCTTATAAAAGTTTTTTTTTTTAACATTGTGGTAGAAGTAATACAAAACAAAATTTAGTATTAGTCTTTTTGAAGTGTACTGTTTACTATTGTTATATATAATCACATTTTGCAACAGATGTCTAGGGCTTTTTAAAAATTTGCATAGTTATAACTCTATACCTATTGAAGAATTATTCATTTCTCCGTCTCTTTTATCCCCTGGAAATCATTATTCTAATTTTTATCTCGGTGATCTTGATTACTTTAGATACTTCATGTAAGTGGAGTCATACAGTATTTTTCTTTTCGTGACTAGCTTATTTTACTAAGAATAATATTATCAGGGTTCATTCAAATTGTAGCATGTGTCAGCATTTTTTTTTTTTTTAATTGTGGTGCTCAGGAGTGAACCCAGGCTCTTGTATATTGCTAGGCAAGCACTTTACCCCATTAAGTTACATCCCCAATCCTTTTTTTTTCTAAACTTTATTTGAAAGAGGTCTCACTAAGTTGCCCAGGATGGCCTCAAACTTGTGATTCTTCTGTCTTAGTTTCTCAAATAGAAGAGTTATCTGTTTAAGGCTGAAAATTTTTAATCATGTGTAATATATGCCACATTTCTTTATCCATTCTTCTATCAGTAGATTTTTGGGTTGCTTCTGCCTCTTAGCTACTGTGAACAAGGATGTATAAGAATTTGCTACTTTTTTGTTGAATAATGTTATATTTCAGAACAGTTTTACTTTTGGAGCAAAATCTAGAAGAAAGTACATAGAGTTCCTATATGCTCCTGTCCCCATAGGACACAGCCTCACTCTCAAATTTTGCACCATAGTAGTGTACATATCACAATTTGTGATCCTTCATTGATGACATCATTATCCAGCCTATAATTTAATTCAGATGCACACTTGGCATCAATTATTTACATTTTCATGAATGTATAACGTATAAAGGATATGTGCCTACTATTGGGAGTATTAAATTGAATATTTTCACTGCCTTAAAAATACTCTGTACCCTACATAGTTATATCTTCTCCTCTAGTGTATCTTTCATTTATCATCAGTTTGTAATTTTCCTTAGACAAGTCCTATATGTACTTTGTTAGATGTATTTATTCTTGAGTTTTTGAGGTTTTTTTTAAGCAACAAAAATGGAATTTTAAATTAAAAATTTCATGTGGTCTTGGCGAATGTATATATATATATATATATATATATATATATATTTTTTTTTAAGGAGAGAGAGAGAGAGAGAGAGAGAATTTTAATATTTATTTTTTAGTTTTCGGAGGACACAACATCTTTGTTTGTATGTGGTGCTGAGGATGGAACCCGGGCTGCACACATGCCAGGCGAGCGCACTACTGCTTGAGCCACATCCCCAGCCCCAATATATATTTTTATTTGTTGATCTGGGGTTCTGTGTCTTAACTCAACAAGCTTACATGTTAGATGTAGAAGTTTTTTGTTGATTCCTTGTGATTTCCTATGTAATCAATCATGTTTTCTGCAAAAAGGCAGTTTTTTCCTTCCTTTTTGGTCTATGTGCCATCTATTTTGTTTCTTGCCTTGTTGTAGTGGGTTGAACTTCTTGTACTATATTGTATGACAGTGGTGAGAGTGGACATTCTTGTCTTTTGCCTGACCTTAGGAAAGATTTCAGTCTTTATGATGTTAACTATAGGTTATTATGATAAGCTATGCTTGCATCACTTATTACCTAGACCAACCACTTGGACTCCTTGTCTTATAAACAATTGCTTTTCCTCTTAATATTTATAGAAGCCTCTTTTTTTTCTATTGTCCTAAAATTATGTACACTGATATTGGCCTCTTTAATGTGCTGGAATATGAAGGGCTTATAAACTTTTATTAGGGAAATTATTAAATTATTAAAATAAATTATTTCTTGGTTGATTTTGTCTTCTGTTTTCTCTTTTTGGATGTCCTATTATCTGTATCTTTGTTCTTTTTAAGATTCTTGTGTAGGGATCACAATGCTCTTTTCCTCTCATTCATGTTTTTGTTCTCACTGTGAAGTTTTCCTTGACTTTTCCATTGATACTTGTTTAAGTTTTAGAATCAAATCTACCTCATATTTTATATTGTCAAGAGACTTTAATATTTAAGTATTTATTTTTCATTGTATTCTTGTATTGTTCCATGCCTGCTATATCTCCTTTTATGTCATGGAAATTATTAATAATAATATTTTTATTTTTTTGTTATTTTCTTCCTATTGATACACTTTTTAGATGACTGTTAATCTTGGTTGTCTGGATATGATTGACAGTGCCAAATCAAAAGCTAATGGAAAGCTCTGTGTATGTGTTTGTCAACTTTCAACTTTATTGTGGGGTGCTTTGGTTGTGATATTTGTTAGAGTCCTCTGATGGGGAATATATTTTTTGGTTTTTCTTCCTAGACTTGCTTGATTTCCCAAAGAAGATTCATAAGCTCCTGCCTAAAAGATAAAGTTCAGATGCTGGAAGCATAATGGGAGGGGAGACATGGATGGTAGGCAAGGACTGGTTCTGTACTAAGAATTAATGTTGTCACTTAATACTCTTGGTTTTTTGTTTTATATTCACCTGTACTCAGGGTACTGCTGTCTTACTAAGAATAGCCTTTCACTCTTCTGCTGGGAATAGGCAGGGTGAGTTGTCTAAGAGAGTAAAGGTCTTAAGTGTAAGTCTTTTTCAAATAGCCAATAACAAACCAGCCTTCCTTATTTTAGCTTCGTCCCCTTTCACACCCAATCCAAGTGTGTCTGCTGTTATCACTTATTGTGCCTTTTAAAGATTTAAAGGTTTAGAGTAGTTTGAATCTCAGGGCTTTTTTTCCCCATCACCACATCCCTGCAGTTTACTTAGGGCTGCTAAATTTGTCATCTTTTTTTGGTCTATTTTCAAAATTAATTGGGGGTTATTATATATTTTTAAACCCTATTTAATTCAATGTTGTTTTCTTAGATTATTTTAAAGGGATAGCTGGGCGTATTGGTATACACCTGCACTCCCAGATTATCAGGAGGCTGAGGCAGGAGTATAACAAGTTCAAGGCCAGTCTCAGCAACTTATTGAGACCCTATCTTAAAGTCAAAAAAATTTTAAAAAGGGCTGGGGTGTTATTCAGAGGTAAGGTACCCTGCGTTTAATCTTCAGTGCTGAGGAGGTGGTAGGAAGTGCATAAAGGGATAAAGTGAAATGCATGTCTTCAGCTTGCCAGATTAACTCCAGATTTGAAATAAGCACTAATTTGTCTCTTCTGGTATATGTCCCTTTATTAAAAAAAAAGATTAACTATTTTGGGGATAATTTATATACTCACATGGTTTGAAAATTAAGAGGCATAAAATGTTTCTATTTCCTCCATCTCTCATTTTTTCATTCCCCCCCATGGACAAATAATAATTATGATTTTTTTATGTGTCCTTAAAGAGTCTGTATATAGGTGTGATTGTTTGTATGTATAATATATATAATTTATGTATATTTTTGCATATACAGTTAATCTTGTTTTGTCTGCTGTATACAAGGTTGTATTTTATTCTGTCTCTTCATATTGTTGTATGTATTACCTTTTCTGCTTTGTATCTTCTGTCTCATTCCATGTTTCTATTAACTACTTTATTCTTATTTATATTTTTATAGTACTGGGGATAGAAAGCACTAGTGCTCTACCTTTAATTTACATCCTTATCCCTTTTTGTTTTATTTTGAGATAGGGTCTCACTTAGTTGCCCATTCTGGCCTTGAACTTGTCATTCCCTGTGTCAACCTCCTGAATAGGTGGGATTACATGCATGCACCACTTCACCTCGGAGGGCATTTCATTCTTTTTTGCAGATATAGGAAATATTCCATTATACACTTGACATTTTCCTGTCATTTGCTAATTATGCTGTAGTGAGTAAACTTTTATAAAAGTTATTTCTCTCATGTCAAAGTATACGTGTAGGGTAAAGACTTAGCAGTGATATTTTTGCTTTAAAGGGTATTTGAATAATAATTTTGATTAATATAGTGAGAGAATTTGATCAAACTTTTGGATTTTCCAATAAGCTCTTAGGTAAATGTCAGTGTATGTCAATGTAGCTAAATTAAAAAATTTTTTGGTAGTTGTAGATGGACAGAATGCCTTTATTTTATTTTATTTTAATTTTTATGAGGTGCTGAGGATTGAACCCAGTGCCTCATGAATGCTAGGCATGCGCTCTGCCACTGAGCTATAGCCCCAGCCCCGTAAGCTAAAATTTTAATTGGAAAATTTCTTAATTATTCAAAATGTAATGACTTGTGAAGCTCATCTTTGTATGGCTAACCCTCTTTCATTATCATCTATTCCCCCTTCCTCCACATTATTTTGATTTACATCCCAGAAAACACATCAGTTTATTGGTTCATATTTTATTTTTTATTTTGAAAAGTAAAGAATATTCAAATATAACTATAATATTATAGGGGAGTAAACATTTCTCCTCTGTCTTCTCAGGGTCTCTGACTGAATATGAGTATGAGAATTAAAATAGATGAATAGGATGAAAGAATGCAAATTTTATTTAAAACTTTTATATGTGCAATAGACTTCTCACAGGAAGATGAAGACCTAAAGAAGTGACTACGCCTGGGTGCTTATATACTAGGTTGAGCAAAGAGTGTCATTTGTGGAAGAGTATCTGGAAAGATAAGGATTAGTTTAATAAATTTTTAAATGGATTTTCCTTATCCTGACTCTTGATATTTGGTGATGAGAATATTGCCCTCTTCCTGGCATGGGGAGGGCATCTTTCACATAGAAAGGGAAGATCAGAGTGTCCTTTCTTCTGTTTTTCATGTGCCTTTAGCTTAAAATATTCAATATTTTAAAGCACCATATTATAGTGTGGCATGTCCTAAACTTTTTTAGCACCATTATCATTATAGTTTTAAGGAATTTCTCTTACGTGTGAGGTTGAAAATCTTTTTCAGGGCTGGGTATGTGGCTCAAGTGGTAGCACGCTCGCCTGGCATGCGTGAGCACTGGGTTCGATCCTCAGCACTACATAAAAAAATAAAGATAAAAAAATTAAAAAAAAAAAGAAAATCTTTTTCATAAGGTTCAAAGCCACTTGTATTTCCTGGCTTTATTTTTTCTGTTTATTGCTTGTATATCAGTTTTTTATCCAGTAATATTATTGAGTTCATTTATTATTATGTAGACTAGGAATTCTTGTATAGCATTGGATGGGACCAGCAACACCGAATATTTTTGTGTCATTGCTAATTTGAATGGGACTATTCTGAACCATCACCTATGATGCTTGCTGTAGATTATTTTGAATAATCAGAATTGGGTTTTCTATTGTTCTTATGATTAGGTGTAGGATTTAATTAATCTTTCTTCACTTGCTGAAATGTCAATATGATGAATTATATTAGTACTTTTTTTTTGTGTGTGTATGATGCTAAGAATTGAACCAGAGCCTTGCATAGGCGAGGCATATACTTTGTTTCTGAGCTACACCCCTGGCCCTTGTGTAAATGTTTTAAAGCATGAAATAATGAGAATTAACTAGAACACTTCTCAAAATTAACATTTTGTTTTTATACTCCCTTACAGGTGGTCAAAAATGTGATAACTTTGCAGAAAAAAGACCCCTTCTTGGTGTGTGTAAGAGCATTGGATCTTCCGGGTAAGGAAATTTTTAAAAATAAATTGAATCAGCTACTACAAATTTGTGTGTTTATTCCAGAATGGAACCTCTGATGTCTTAAAAATCTTCGAAATCATAAGACTAAGCTCCCATAAGAGAAAAGAGAAAGGAAGTAAAACATATTTAGGGTTTTGTGATATAGCCACTGAATTCTTTATTTCCCTGCTCAGTATTTTTTCACGTATAGAGTGATAGCAGGAGGCAAAAGAAAACCAGTCATAAATAAGAATATAGTCTTTAAATAAAAGATTGCCATTATTGAAAAAATTTTTTAATTTATGTGTTTCTGTATAGTCATTGTTATGAATGTCTTTATACAATAGATTTGATGTTACTATTAGCTAATAATAATGTCATTTTTATGATAGAATAAAAATTATTAACTGTAACTAACATTTATTGGTGCAGTAACATGTGCCTGAGTCAGCTCTAAAGACAGCATAAATTTGTCTTTATTCCTATTGCAGAACTGTGAAAAAGTGCCATTCTGTTCTTCTTTCATAGTGCAGCATAAGTAAGGCACTGGATTCACACAATTAACCTGTGGATTCAAATCTAAGCAGCCATGTGCTTAATTTAATGCAGGCTGCATTTGTAATAGTAATAGGGCTGTGGACTAAGAGGACAAATTGTTATTTATTTTGAAGTCAGTTTCTTTATTTCCTCCTTATGTAAAATGGGAATAATAATCTTTCCTGTGATTTATATTGAATTAGCCATCCTTTTGTTATTGATTTTTTTTCTATATAATTCCAGTTAGAAATTACGTTTAGCCACTAGTAAAGTTACAGTGACCTACACACTTTGTGTAGTTAAAAGTCTACTGATAATGGGGTGTGGCTCAGTGGCAGAGCACTTGCCCAGCATGTATGAGGCACTGGGTGTGACCCTCAACACCACATAAAAATAAATAAATAAATAAATAAAATATTGTGTTTATCTACAACTAAATATATATATTAAAAAAAGAAGTCTACTGATAGGCAGTTCCGATACAGTGAAATGTTTTGATGATGTCATTAGTGATCTAGGTTCTTTTCTAGCTTTGACATTCTTTTAATGTGACTCCTTTTCCTAATGATCTCAAATGGCCACTGTCTTTTCAGTTACTGCATTTCCTTCAACTGAACTCAGCTGTAAAAAAGTTGGAAAGTCATTATGGTTTTATTAGTAAGAAGATGATAAAAATGGATATTAGATTGGCAACTGGAAATCTATGACAAATGCTTTTAACTCAGTCTATGTAGATCATGGGGCTTTGGAAAAGGCACGAATATTTTAATGATATAACATGTTTTGATCATGGAGTCTTTGTTATTGCTTCATAAGGATGTATTTTAACTTCATGTACTACTAGACAAATTTCTTCAGTGCAAATTTTGGGTATGAGTAGGCCTTTGGAAATTTATTGTGTACCAAAGTACTCTGCCAGATATGGGATGAGAAAACCAAAGCTTGAAAACCTAATTTCCTTCCCCAAAGATGTAAGGATGTGACTGAAAAGAAAGAGTACAACTTGTGAAAAATAATTATGAAATTATGATGCATACGAGATTCAAAGAAGGGAGAGGTAAATATGTATGGAGTTATGGCAGAAGGCCTAATGGAGAAGTGACACTGGCTGGATCTTAATGAATGGGAAGTATTGCAATAGATACAGAAGAGTAAGAAGGGCATCCAAAGTAGGTTATAAAATGATCATGGAACAGAAATGGTCATGGAGCAAATAGACTTAAGAATGGTGAAAGTTTATGAATTAGAGGTAAGGTCATCTACACAGGTAAAAATATATATGCCCATGCCCTGGTACTCAACAAAGGCATACAAGAATCTGAAAATGTTTAGGTTTCAGCAGTTGCTGAACTCTGCACAATAACAGTGGTAATCTGTGGCATTCATGCCTGCAGCTTCCATCCCATTCTTAAGTTATCCCCCTTTCAGGCGTGGTAGATATGGAGGCTATTCCAGAGTGAGGAAGGTTGTGCAGACCAGCCCAGTACTGCCTTACTGTGGTTGAAAGATGCTCACTCAACTTGAAATGTCAGGTGTTGCCCATGTCTACCAACAGTGTTGATGGAGGTTACTATCTTGAGGGCATGTTTATCTTGAGGACCAGTGACTTTTTCAGCTTCAGTCATTAGCTCAGGATTCATGAATGTATAAAGGAGCCATAAAAGGCACAGGGAAAAAAATCTGGGTAGACTTGAACATGGATGAATGTGCAGATGCTTTGGCAAAGGCATCTCATCATTGGCTGACTCTGAAGATACATAGGGAGAAGGACAATTCCCTGACACCAGCCTGTCTCTTAAAGCAAGAATAAAAAGAATCAATAAAACTGAGTAGAGATATCATTAACTGCGCATTGTAGAGGAAGACATTTCATAGGATACAGGATTAGTGTACCCTATCATGTAAAATGCCTAGTTTTAAATATAAAATTATAACACATGCTAAAAGAAACAAATAGTGTGGCATAATGGGGGAAAAAAGACAGGCAATGGAAATAGTCCTCTGACTCTCTCCTGATGTTAAATATTGGAGACAAAAATTTTAAAGCAGCTTCTACAAATATATTGTAAAAACTAAATGAACTGTGTTTAAAGAATTAAAGGAAAGTATAATGATAAATAATTCAAAACATCTCAAAAAGGAGTAAGGAATGTGAAAGAGTAAATTAACTAAGGAACTCAGCACCATGTTCAAGACAGCACAAAAAAGATGAGGTGGCTGATAAGTTTACAAGGGAGCTGAGAGAATGGAAGCCACAGATAATGGGGAAGCTATGATGAGGAAGTCAGAATTTGTTGTTACCTGCAGAAGAGTGAAAGCTCCACAAAAAGAAGTGTTTTTGAACCTGGATGGCACAGGAGGAAAGGGAAACCTTAAAAAGTTCCAACTTTTGTGTTAAGTTACTAATGGTTATATTAATTAGAAGTAGAAGGAGATTGCTTGGGAGAATTGGAATATGACTTTTCTTTTTGTCATGATATACCTCAGAGCCCTTATACAAAATCCTGGCATTTTCAATTTTGACTGATTTTTACCTTTTTTTTTTTTGGTAGTGCTGGGGATTGAATCCAAGGCCTTGTGCTTGCAAAGCAAGCACTCTACCAATTGAGCTATATCTGATAGCTGATGGAATCATAGTTTAGACCAATACTATTTATGCAGGCACCAAAATAAGGCCTATACCATTCTTCCAGTTTTTGCTGCTAATAGGTAAGGGCTTTTCCAATGGTTTCTTGGCATCAAATTCAAGCACCAAGTCTTTCATTTCCCTTCCCTCTTGTGTTTTTTTTTTTAAGAATTTTTTGTAGGTACTTTGGCTTTTCTTCAATCACTGTGTCTTGGCTTTGTGGTTCTTTTTATTGCCCAAAGAATGGGTTTGTAAACCAGATGCCAAGATGCATGCCTGTAATCTCAGCTAGTTGGGAGGCTGAGGCAGGAGGATTGTGAGTTTCAGACACTGTCTCAAGAATTAAGGGCTTAGGAGTATAGAGCAGCCATGGGTTCATTCCCAGCATTGCAATCAATCAATCGATTACTGAACCACTTGGTATCCTATAACATGGATGATTTGTGGGCCTTTGGATTTTAGTACTGTTCAAATGTTCTTAATCTGAAACTTGTTAAGTGCTACTTTTATGCTCAAAAATTTTAAAATTTTGAAGCATTTCAGATTTTGGATTTTTGGATTAGGGGTATCCAACTGGTAAAGTCTATGCAAATATTCCAAAATATGAAAAATGCTAAATCTGAAGCATTTTTAGTCCCCAGAATTCTGGACAAGAGATACTCACCCTGTGCTGGTAGTGATGGTGTATGCCTATAATCCCAGCGGTTTGGGAGGCAGAAGCAGGAGGATTGTGAGTTTAAAGCCAGACTCAGCATTTTAGAGAGGCACTAGGCTGGGGATGTGGCTCAGTGGTTAAGTGCCCCAGAGTTCAATCCCTGATACAAAACCAACCAAACAAGAAGAGATACATACCCTGTATAATCTTAGACCTATCAAGGCTTCAATGCAAGATAAATATGATTCCTGTTCATCTGATTATGGATGTAGGGAAATCTTATGGAAATAAGTTGATAATACTATTATTTACTAATTACATTTTCTCATGTGGCTGAGGGATATTCTTCATTTATCTGGAAATGTTAGTATTCTCTTTTATAAATCAGAGTTACTAGCATAAATGTATGAATGCAGCATTTATTTTGACCCTTGTTCACTTTTAATACTTATGGCAAATTTTTAGTTTTTATATGGGGGTAATGCGGGGAGCCAGAGCATTACTCACTTAATTTATACTTAATACAGTTTTAAAATATACAGTGGACAAATCTAAGTAGAGGTAAGAGTGGTCTATTTGTATAAATTGATAAATATTATGTAAGATTATAACTATGGGAAAGTTGTTTATGTATTTATTTATTTAAAAATATAGCTTTGGAACTATGGACACACCCAAGTAGTGTACTCAGTCTACTGAAATGATTATATGCTGGTGACCAAACAAAGGACTTTATTTTTTAAACAGTTGTCTTACTTGCATGTGATATATGCATTCCTGAAAATATGTGCAGAATTCAGATAATGTCCTCAAATTGTGTATTTTGAGAATTTAAATGAAAAGAAATAAATGGGAGATGAAATTCTATATCATTTGTAAGTAAGAGGAGAGTTGTTATCAGAACATCAGTGAGAACCATCTGAAGGGTATTATTGGCAGGAACTGTGGCCTGTGGTTGAAGGGTTCAGCTAACCTGTAGTAACCTGACAGCAGGGCAGCCAGGGTTGTTCCAAACATATTCTCATTTCTCTACATGTCTTCTACAAAGTAAACACAGCTAGAAGCCAGAGGGCTGGACTCTGAAGATGCAGAGACCAATGATGCAATTCATATGATGAAGTTTATACAACCTGGTACTCAGGACAGTATTCCAATATAAAATTAGAACATTAAAGAGAAGTGTTAATAAAAGTACAAAAAAACCCCCATAAAAACCCAGTAAGTAAGTACCCAGTAAAGTACTTTTATGGAATGAAGATGAAAGGAACAATTGGGACTGTTAAGTTTGGAGGAAAGAACAAAATGGACAAAGACCAGGAGACACATTTTTAAGTCTGATCACATGGTCATTCTGAGCCACAAAGAATATTGTTTCTTCTATTTTTTTTTTTTTTGGTACTCAGTTGAACTAATGTGCTTGATACTTAGTTGCCGTGAAATTGAAGCATAAAAAACTAAAATTCTGTGAATTTTATTTATTAATGCAACTTTCTTCAAGTAATGAAATCATTTCCAATTCAGAATCATTGCAGAAGGAAGTCTATAAAGTATATATACTTTGAAATATTTTTGAGAGGTAGCTGACATGCAATGAGGTATACATATTTTAAGTGCACAATTAATATCTTTCACATGTGTACACCTATGAAACCATTGCCACAATATCTACTACTCTCAAAAGTTTCACCATATTTCTCTATATTTTTTTCCCTTTGGCTCTTCCCAACTCCTTTTCCCATGATCACCACTGACTTATTTTGTTACTATAGATTTTGTACATTTCTGACAAATTTCCAGTTCCTCTGTTTTCTCAGAAGTGCTTGACATTCTCAGTCTTTGTAATTATAAGTATTCTTGAAAATGTGAATCAATTTTTTTTCTGCTACTAGGGATTGAACCCAGGGTGCTTTACCTCTGAGCTACATCCTCAGCCAATTTTATTTTTTATTTTGTGACCAGGTCTCACTAAGTTGTTCTCTGCCCTTGAACTTGAGATCATCCTGCCTTAGCCTCTCAAGTTATTGAGTTACAGGTGTGTGTTGCTGTTCCAGGCTTATTATAGTTTTATCTTTCATTTTTTTTTTTTACCTTTTTCTTCATTCTTAATCCTTAATTAGTTAAATTCTTACTATCTTCCAATTATTATCCCATCTTGACTTTGTGCATTTCTGATTCGTAATATTGTTTCATGTCTAAAAGTTGCTTATTTTAGTTACCTTGCCTTACATAAAAGCTCTTGAAAAACTATACTGCTTTACATTTTGTTTTGCATAATGGTTTTCACACTAAAAAAATATAAATTAAAACAGTATTCTAGGTATGATTTCAAGAGAAGATTATTGCCAATTTGTTCAAACCTTCTAGTTATAGAATTTCATATCTTACAACTTTAAAAATACACTGTTTTCAATTATTATAGTAACACTTTCCAAGAATCTCACTTGTAGATGACATCTATTTAATATTCTTATGCAGTCCTTTCTCAGTTGAAAATGAGCTTATTTGTGAGACTTCTTACCAATAATATATTTGTAAATATAGCAGAAGTGGGACCTTGGTAAATGTTCTCCTATTGGGTCTTGCTCTGTTAAACCATCATCAATATCATGTGAAGGTGAAAGACCACATGGAAAGAAGGCCAGCCATCTTATTATTCACAGGGAGATCCCTTTCTCTTGTGAGTAAATTCTAGGTGATTTATTCTGTGCTCTGCCACTTGACTGTTATGCTCTGTTTTCCAAGCAATCCATGCTTGACTCTGGTGCCAGCTTAGGAGCAGGCTTGATGAATATTGAGTATTTATAATCCCTGCTCCATACACATGTACGTGTTGTTTAAAGTTGGTGATTTTTCTCTCTCCTAATTAAGCTGTGATGCAATTTAGGTGTGACTTCATTTACTTTGCTTGTTGATGTGTTTTGTTTTTTTGGAAGATGTTTGAAGTTGGGTTGCCATATTCACATTCTTAAAAACATTGTAAAAATATGTGGGTTTGTTGTACTTACGTGGACCTTAATTACTTTTCTCTTTTATTAATGTGTTATAGTAATTATTTAACCGTGGATATTGATGCTACATCTTGCATATTATTATATTGTATACATATCTCCAAGTGTGTGAAGCAAAAATGGTAGAACTGAAAGGGTCTTGCTATGTTGCCCAGTCTGGCTTTGAACTTCTGGGATCAAGTGATCCTTCCATCTCAAACCCTGCTTCCTGCCTCCCACCAAGTAACTGGGGCTACAAGTGTACACCACCATGCTCAGCTCATGCTGTTTATATGGATCACAAATGAAAAGAGCCTAAAGCTTAATATAGACTATCATGTGCTGTCATCAGATCTCAGAAACTTTTGTTCTGCTCTGTAAGATTTTGTGTCAAAGAATGTTTGGTGTCTTAGTTTGTTTCTGCTACAATAACAAAATACCACAAAGGAATCATTCATTTCTTAACGGTTCTTCATTTTGGGAATTCTGTAGTTTTTTTTTTTTTTTTTTTTTTTAGTACCAGGGATTGAACTCAGGGGCAGTCAACCACTGAGCCATATCCCCAGCTCTATTTTGTATTTTATTTATAGACAGGGTCTGACTAAGTTGCTTAGCACCTTGCTGGCTTTGAACTTGCAGTCCTCCTGCCTCAGCCTCCTGAGCTGCTAGGATTATAGGTGTGTGCCACCATTGCCCACCATCAGTCTGGGAATTCTAAAGTCAAGGTGATGTCTGGTGAGTGTTCTCAGTCTTTGATTCCCATATAGCATTTTGAACCCCATGTTGTCAAACAGCAAAAAGTCAAGAAAGGTCTAGAATGTTCCCTTCCACCTTACTTATAAGGTTGTTAATTGCTGCCCCCAACCTGGGCAGGCAGCCTAACTTAAGGTCGCTTGTGTGTATTTCCAGGGACACCAAATAAAACACAGACACACACTTTACCTTTAAACAAGCTTCAGATGGCTTTTCCGCTCTTGGCCTTAGGCTCCCCAAATAGGAGAGCAAGAGAAAGTCACTGAGACGCTGGCCAGAGAGTGAACATGTTCGGAAGTGGGCTTTTATTGGGGGTCCCTTATTCTTAGAAAGTTCCATCTAAAAAGGCCAGAAGGGGCAGGATTACAAGGGATAAGTGAGTGTAATTCAACCCAAGGGGCATCACCTACATCTGAAGACATGCCGTCAACTTCCTGTACCTGGACGATGCCCGGATCACTACGAATGTAGTGAATGTAGTGATGGTCAAAGCCTCTCACTTCAGGATGGAAGGCGTGAGTCATTCAGAGTGGCTCCCCACAGTTAATCCCATTCACTAGGGCTTAATCATCTCCTAAAACCCACTCCTTTTTATATTATCACGCACATTCATACTGTTGCAACTGGTAAGGTCAAAAAGAAGAGAGTATTTGGGGTAGGTTTGCTTCCATATCGTCTAATTCTGAATGTGTTAATAAATTATCTGCAAATTTATTAAAATGGGATGTTTCTAACCATTTTACTCTAGGGTATGTTTCATGTAGCAATGTTGCAAAGGTATATTTCCCATGAACTAAATCTAATCCTTGTTTTTCATTTCTTCTGAGCTATGAGTATAGCAACTTTAGTTTCTCTCTAGGATTTCCTAGAGACCTAACATAAAGAAAGATCATCAGAGGAGAGTAGTGTACATTTGAAGAAAGAAGTCTACAAAGCAAATTGTGGTAGTAATGATATTATGGATGATATTGGGACTTTAGTAGCAGCTTTTGTATTGTTAATTTCACAGGAACTGCCTACAGTGATATTTATGTTTAAGGAGTCAGGCTTTGATTTTGTATTCTGTTGTTTTCTTTACATGTAGGTTTACGTTCAGATTAGTACTCCATAATATTCATTGATAGTCTTGAATCTGTGGATGGAAATATAGAATAATGGAAAGAACATTGGTTTTAGAGTTGCACAGGGCTCGATATGAGTTATGAGCTATATAAACAAATAATTAGACAGTTCTGAGGCTCAGTTTCCTTTTTGAAAAGTGATCCTAATATATCACTGCTGTGCTTCTTGTGAGGATTTAATGAGGCAGTTTTTAAGTTTTTACTATAGTCTTATGTATTTGGTACACCTTGTATTATTTCATTTGAGTCAGAAAGATATGAAGGGAAGCCAGGGAATGCTTTTTGTCAGGAATTGTTTTTGTGTATATATAAATATCTGTTTCTGCAGGTAGAGGTGAAAACTTTGCCTCCATGAATGTTGGAGAAACGTGGCTTTGCCCCACCTTTTCTGGTGCCTGTTCTACAGATTTGTTAGTCTTCATGGCCTAATCCAATGCTGTATCTAAGAGTCTTTACTTTCATTGGAAATTTGTATTTTGTTTATATTCCCTGAAGAAGCTCATATATTTATAAAGCTACACAGACACACACACATCTTTATTGAGGTATAATTGAAACATGATCAACCACACGTATTTAAAGTCTATGGTTTGATGAATTTTGACATCTGTTTATATCCATGAAACCATCACTCCAATCAAGATAATGAGAGTATATCCATCATCCACATAGTTTTCTCATGCCCCATTGTAATACATCCTTCGTGCCCCTCCCTCAGTAGAAGAAGTATGTTTCTGTGTAATAAGTATCTTTGAATAGCAGTGAACTCTTCAGTTTGTAATAAACTTTCTTTGGAGATACTTGGCTATAATATAGCTTAAGGTAATAGTTAAAAATATGAAAGCAAAGTCATGAGTTCAAAGTTGTTTTTTTTTTTCGCTCTAAAACTTAAAGACCCTCTAAAAGCAAAGCTTCCTTCTAGAACCAGTTCATAAAACTACTAAAGGGCTTGCAGTTTCACTGTGTAATCATTTCAAAATAACAGTTTTTTCAGCCACCAAAGAGGATGTAGTCTTGACATATAAATAGAAAACAGATTGAGTTTTTGGCTGATATTGCTATACTGGTTTAAATATTGGTTCAGTCAACTTCAGGCTTAGATTACAAGATTTGCAAATTAAAGGAAAACCAAAAGGGAAAGAACATCTGCATAGACTCTGACTTTGTGGAATTCCAGACAGGCACGCTTATCCTACTTCTGGTGGAACGGGGCTTGTGCAAGTGAATCAGCCTGCAGAGAGATCACTGTTGTGTTATGATTATCTTAAAGGCAGAATTGAGGTAGACAATTAAGCAATTCATTATGGAGAATCATGACAATTTCCAAATAACTTATTTTTTTTGGAAGACCTTTGTTGTTGTTGTTGTTGTTGTTGTTGGGTCAGTGTCTGGCATTGTTGACTAGGCTGGTCTTGAAGTTGTGGGCTCAAGTGGTCTTCCTACCTCCATTTCCTAAGTAGCTGGAACTATAGGAATATGCCACTATTCCAGGGGAGATTTTAAAAATACAGCTTTGTATTGTTCAGCTAGAATAAAATTATGAATTCTCAATCATGTTACTTGAAGATTTTCTTGTATCAAAATATTGGGATTTGAGAAAGGTAATTTGCTTTAGCTAGGGATTAAATCTTATAATCAAGAACTATATGGATGCAGTTTACTCAGTAGATTCTAATGCTGCTTCAGACACATTTTTGAGAATCTAAAAAAATGTAAGGGATGATCATACGTTGTGTGAATGTTTGCTCTAGATCTTATAGACTGCCATTTACAAAGGAATCTCAAGGAACTGCTTGATATGAATGCTTCCCCCCTTTTTTTCTATGAAAGGACTTGATATTATTTCAAGATATACTTATAAGTACTTGGTTGGTGTGAGCTACTCTTTTTTAAAAAATATTTTTTTTAGTTGTAGATGGACACAATACCTTTATTTTAATAATTTGTATTTTAGTTGTAGATGGACACAATATCTTTATTTTATTTTTATTTTTATGTGGTGCCAGGGATCGAACCAGTGCCTCACACATGCTAGACAAGCGCTGTACCACTGGGCTACAACCCAGCCCTGCTACTCTTTAATAGTAGTAATCAAGTCATCATTTCTTACTTGAGGGGAAGAAGAGAAGAGAGAAATGTCACTAAGGGACAAATGGTAGTACTTGGGGGCTTTTTTGGTTGTTATAGTGTGGGACACAGAGGTACTACCATATCTAATGATTGCCACTAAACATCCTATAATGAACAGCTCAACTCTTGACAGAAAGGAGTTATTCATCCCATCATGTCAACAGGGTCAAGGTTAAGAAACCCTTGTCTATGATAAAGACAATCAATGTGTTAGTAGAGCTGACAGTCTAATTTAGAGAGTATAACAATAAATATACAAGTATAACGTATAGTATGGTGGTAAATTTTATGTAAAAAATGGTAGATGATTAGATAGTGCTGGAGAGAGCAATGATATTTGTCATTGACGCACAATTGCATAGTTGCTGTTTTGGGGTTGACATGAGTAGTGCTGATGTAAACATTCCCATACTTTTTTTGTGTTTGTTTCTGTTTTGTATATATAAGTAGGAGTGAATTTGCTGAGTTATAGTTATCTTTTGTTAAATAATTTCTATGAACCTTTGTTTTTTGCCAGCACATGGAATTATAATATAATTAAAACAATGTAGTAAATGTGTGTCATTTCTTATGTTGACAATACCATGAATCCTATGAGATTGCCTAAAAAAATGGGATTTGAAATCCTGTGTGTATATTTTGTCATTTTTTAGTCATGTATAGTATATATATGCCCTTGTTTTTTAATTTTCTAGTATTCTAGTTATTGAACACATTAAAATAGTATTTCTTTTTGAGAAGTATAAATCCAACTGTAAGAGTACAAAATATAATTCTGTGGTACAATTTAGTTGGAAAACTCCCTGGAAGCTACAAAAATCCTTGATGTCATTCAGACCATGAGGGAGAAAAGGTCAAATAGGAAGTCCTCGGTAGTTACTTTGTATGAAAGATTAGTCAAGTGATATGGTAGAAGAAATTTGTTGTGATGCTCTAAGTTCCTGCGTTTTGTATTCTGTGCAAAATGGTGCAGGGGGACAATTTTTCATTTCTCTGTGCAGTGTTGTTAGTTATACCTGAGGATACTGAGTGCCAAATTGTTGAAGGGATTTTTGAAAAAATGCAAAAACCTCTTTTGTAGTTGTACTTTGGTGGAAAACTTGAAAACATTATGAACCATTTGAAGAATTATTTTATGTTTACAGACAGATTACTATTATTTAAAAAATAAACTTTCTGTATTCAACAGCTTAGTTGTCAAAACTACTCCAATATCCTAGAGCCGTGATTCAGTTTTTGTTGAAAATTCTTTTCTTAAAAAACAAGTTATTTAAAAAATTTTTTTTTTAGTTGTAGGTGGACACAATATATTTATTTCTTTATTTTTATGTTCTTCTGAGGATTGAACCTGGTGCATGCCTCACATGTTCGAGGCAAGTGCTCTGCCACTGAGCCCCAGCCCCAGCCCAAAACAAGTTATTTGATTGAGTTATGTTGTCTTTGTTTTATTGTAACTGATTTTATTCTTTGTTCAAAAACAATTATTTTAAAAAATTTTCATTAACATAATCTTATTAACATCTTTTTTTTTGGTTTTTCAAATATCATACACTAAGAAGGTTAGAACAGCGAGTAATTGGCATTTTAGGGTGTGGGCACTTGTGCAGATAGGGATGCAGAACAAGGGTGCCCCTTTGTAGTTTTTTTTTTCTTTTTAACTTACACTCAAATGTGTGGCTTATGTAGATTTCTGTCACTTATTTAAATGTAGCAGTTCATATTTTTCTCTGTGGAAAAAAATGGAAGACAATAAATTTCCACGTTGTAAAGTAATATTTCCTATTATATTTTCTTTTTCTTCTATTATTTTTTCAAGCTTCATTTTCTGCTTAGTGAATTTCATGCAAAACTTGAAAGAACACATTCTGAATACATTTGTTTGTCAATTTTGTTTCCTTTTTCAAACAAGGAAATTATATGTATGTGTCTGATGAACAGAGAGCATGAGGAGAGCAGCTGCAGCTAGCCCTTCTTGAGCCGCTTGTCCCACGAAGCAGCAGCATAGGAATTATAACACACCTCTCCACTAATAAAGATAGGACTGCTACGATTGGGGCCATTTTAAATTATCAAACGCCGTAAACGCCATAAAGTTAATTAGAAGAGGAACAAACTCTACAAAGATAAATGTGTTTTCAATATGATTCTTAGGGAGGGTACAGTAGAAACCAGTGAATAGAGAGGAAATTTATTTCTGGCAGGACTCTAGACATGGAACTGTGGCTGAACTTTTTACCCTAATTACCTCCTGCTAATGCCTGCAGCGGTCTGGAATCAAAGTGGTGCTTCAGGCCCTGGAAATTCTCTGATGTGGCAAACGTTTGTTGTGTGAGGAGGGTTTCTTAAGAAAAAGCAGAATATTGTGACAGGATTTAAAAAAAATTTCTCAGTTACCACCCACCTCACTTGTTGCCTACAAAAATAGAGTAATTGTTTGCATCTGTGTGTTCTTTTTTCCCCCCTAAGAAATAACTGTTATAAATCAATGTGACATAGATCCAGTGAACTGAGGCTTGCTCGAAGTAGAAGTAGGGTTTTTTTCCCTCTCTCAAACTTTTCCTCTAATTCAAAATTGAGGCTCAAATTTAAATTATTTTTGAAAATTAAGAAGAAGTGTTTTACCCATTTTCAAAGAAAATTTGGACTTAAAGTGTGCTTTTCAAAAGGAATTCTAATCTTTGTAGCTGATAACTATTAAAATGCTTAATTCTGAAAGTAAAAATGGGAATTTCCAGTTGCTATTTTTTCCTCTCTAACTGACTGGGACTGCCATGTAAGAGACATGCTCCTTTTAATCTTTTTGAAACTTTCCATCTTTCTCTTTATCTGTCATGTAAGTTCTGGCCTCTTGTAAACATTTTTTGGAATATAAAGAGGTTCTCTATAATTCACCTGCTTCTCTTACTCTTATTTTTTAAAAGCAGTGTTTATATACTATATTTGGATAAGTATATTGACTGTTCATTTTTTCTTTTTGTACTGGGATTAAACCCAGGAGTGCTTAACCACTGAACCACATCCCCAGCCCTTTTTATGTTTTGTTTAGGGTTAGGGTCTCAATGAATTGCTTAGGGTCTCGCTAAGTTGCTGAGGCTGGCTTTGAACTCATGATCATCCTGCCTCAGCCTCCCGAGCCACTGGGATGACAGGTGGGTGCCACTGTGCGCACAGCCGTTCATTTTATATATTCTTAGACAATCTGAATTCCAAATAGTTTGCCCTTGTGTCATATGTGCCTGTGCTAAGTTGCATCTACAATTCTAGCCCTTTGCTAATCTTCTTAAAATACTTTTTATTTGTTTATTTGTTTTTTAATTTTTTGGTACTGGGGATTGAAATCAAAGGTGCTCTACCACTAAGCCATATCCCCAAACCTTTTTAATAATTTTTAACTTTGAGACAGGTTCTCCCTAAGTCGCTGAGGATGGCATTGAATTTGAGATCTTCCTGCCTCAGCCTCCTGAGTCACTTGAGATTACACGTGTACACTGCTGAGGCCAGCTTTCTTTTTTTCATTTTTTATTTAAATATTTTTTTAGTTGTAGATGGATAAAATACCTTTATTTTTACTTATTTATATTTTATGTGGTGCTGAGGATTGTACCCAGTGGCTCATGCATGCATGCTAGGGAAGTGCTCTACCACTGAGCTACAACACTGGCCTGAGCCCAGCTTTCTTAAAGTACTTTTTAGGTAACTCTTGAAAAACTCTAATATTACTGTTGTTTTGCAATGCAAATAAATTCATGTCTTCTCATGGGTAGAAACTGATTTAGGATCTTTTTTGGTGCTCTATAAGGGGTGCTTTAATATTTTTAAAAAATATTTATGTTTTTTAGTTGTAGGTGGACACAATACCTTTATTTTATTTTTATGTTGTACTGAGGATTGAACTCAGTGGCTCACACATGCTAGGTGAGTGCTCTACCTCTGAGCCATAACCCCAGCCCAGGAATGCTTTAATTTGTTTTTTATTTTATTTTATTTTTTTTAGAGAGAGAGAGAAATTTTTAATATTTATTTGTTTTCTGTGGACACAACATCTTTATGTTATTTTTTTATGTGGTGCTGAGGATCAAACCCAGTGCCCCGCGCATGCCAGGCGAGCATGCTTCCGCTTGAGCCACATTCCCAGCCCCTAATGCTTTAATTTTTAAAGGTAGAATGCTATGGTTTTTGTTGTTTGATTATGATAATAAAGAGAATTTTTATTTCTCATAATAAAATACTGAATTTTTTCCAACATTGTTTCAAAAATCCATGGTTTACTGTGATTTTTTTTTTATTTTTTATTTTTTATCTTTTTTTCAGTTGTTGATGGACCTTTATTTTATTTATGAGGATTGAATTCAGTGCCTCACACATGCCAGGCAAGCACTCTACCACTGAGCCACCACCCTAGCTCTGTTTGCTGTGATTTAAGTTATGGTCAAAAATTGCTACAGTATAGCCTTAATATTTTGTATTTTGTGTGCACATATCTTTGCATTGCAATTATGACCATGCCTCTGTATAGTAGTTTTATTTGTGCGTGATGGCTATTTCTTTGAATTTCCAAGTTTCAAAATTATGTTATAAGTAATTAATATTTATTTTGGCCAGTACATGTTTATAAAAAAATTTAAAAACAATTTTGTTTAGTTGTAGATGGACACAATACCTTTATTTTGTTTATTTGATTTTTATGTGGTGCTGAGGATTGAACCCAGTGCCTCATACATGTGAGGCAAATGCTTTACCACTGAGCCACAATCCCAACCCCTATAAAAAGTTTAATCAATGATGAGACACTGATAGATTTTCACTTCTAATGTATTATTTCAAAGTTGTAACTGTCCACTTTTGATGAAATATTTGTATTTTTACAGCACTTTGCTTTGTCATTTATTTACCTGTCCTTGATTTTCTCAAGTCTATCAGCCTTCTCGATATAAGACAGATTAGAAAATATTTTACTTTTTTGTCCACTATGAAAACTAGTCTTTTATGGTAATAATATTGTTAAAACTTGAAAACTACTATTTCTTTGCCCACATTTGTAAATTTTAGGTATTTCAGTGCAGTTTAATTTATACTTCACTATAAAATAACTACATATTGTCATAAGAAGTACTTATAGTCTCTTTCACTTCTCCTCCCCCATTTCTGATCTCACAGGAGAGAGAAATGTGCTTATGTGGCTTTATCATAAATTATACAATATTAAAAAACTTCTATAAACTAAAATAAATATTATTCTCAACTTTTTTACTTTCATTATGAGTGAAAAGTACTGATTTATAATGGGATATTTTGTTGTCTACTAAAAAATGAGGAAATGCTTAGATTTTCTGTTATAGTTTTAAGTATTTTATTTAGTTTTATATCATCTTTCAGTACTGGGATTTGAACTTGCATGCAAGGCAGGTGCTGTATCACTGAGCTACATCCGCAGCCCTTTTTAGATCTTATTTTGAGAAAGAATTTTGCTAAATTGCCCAGGGTGGCCTTGACTTTGTGATTCTGTCTTATCATCCCACGTAGCTGGGATTACCACGTACACCACCATGTCTAGCTTTTTTTTTTTTTTTGTAATGGAAAAGTAATTGTCTATATTTCTTAGGTAAAATGTGATGAGATTCAATTACATGTGTACATTGTGGAATGATCCAGTCAGGCTAATTAACGTGTATTATCTCAAATATTTATCATTTCTTTGTGGTGAGAACTTTTAAAGATCTACTCTTAGCTGTTTTGAAATATAAAATAGATTTTATTAATTATAGTCACTATACTGTACAGTAGATCACAGAATTAGCATTTTAAGTATTGAAAGAGGAAATAATTGACCAGTAATTGACTTTTACACATATCCTTTTCTAAAATGTTTCTTTTTCTGTTATAATTAGTTATTCCTTATTTTTTCGAGAAGTGAACTTTATTCTTAGTTTTAGCATTATTTAATTTCTTAGTGTCTCAAGTGTTTGTTTCTTTGACACATTTAATAAAGTAGTTTCTGTTGATTTCATTTTTGTGCTCAGACTTCATGCACATCAATAGATTGTAAATTTTAAGGTGATAGTAGAATAATAAAAACAGACATGCTGTTCCACAGTGGAATATTTGGTCTCTCTGTGCTTGCTTGGCTGAGGTTCCTGTAATTAATATCTTTTGTAAGCTGATCCACACTTAAGTATTTGCATTTCAATTATCCCATGTTTTTGGGTACCAGTGGTTATACATATCTGTTGATGTGCAAAATGACTGTCTTATTTTGTTTATCATAACTGATATGCAGTTGTATATTAACTTATTCTTAGGAACAATAAATCCAAGCAAGATTTTGCTCTGTTTTTTTCTTTTTCTGTTTTTTTTTTTAGTTATAAATATCTTTATTTTATTTTTATGTGGTGCTGAGGATCGAACCCAGTGCCTCACATATGCTAGGCGAGCACTCTCCCTCTGAGCCATAACCCCAGCCTCTTTCCTCTGTTTTGTTATTATTGTTTCTACCATAACCACCTTACACACTTTCCTTGGTATATTTTGTTAGTTTTCAGTTTTTATTTGTAACATCACAATGTGAATTCACTATACGATGATCTTTTTGTTAAGTATCTTCTTGATGTATTTCTTTAACTATTAATATTATTTTTATTATTTGCTGTGCTGAGGATGGAACATGGGGCCTTTTCACATGCTAGGAAAGCACTCTACCACTGGGCCATACCCCCAGTCCCTATGACGTTATTAATCATTACAACAGATTGGTGTTCAATTTTAACTTGTCTGCTTTGCCTCTCTCTTTTCTGTATACCTCTGCCAGTGATTTTCCTTATTTTGTTGTCTAACATAAGAAAGTAATATAAGAGGAATATATAGCAATATAACCGAACTAAGTTTTTGTATCTTCCAAATAAAATAGTGAAAAACATTAATATTTCTGCTTTTATTATATAAATTCATTTTTCTTTACCTAGAGATTTACAAAATGAGACTCTAGTATCCTGAATTATAACTTCCAAACAATACACTATACCAGTTTTGCTGTATTTATGATGATTATAATATCTGTCACTTGAATACCAGAGGCAAATTAATTAGTTTTCTGTTTGTCTATATGGAAACTAGTTCTGATGATATCAGAGTTGCAATGCCGCCTTCTTTTTTTCAACTTTTATTCTGTGTCTATGCATGACTTTCTTCATCAACCAATAAATGAGTATCAGCCATTTAAATATCTTTGCTGTTGATAGAAATATTTTATACCATATTTTATTGTTGTATACTAAAGATTAATCTTTTTTTTTTTTTAAAAGAATGAATCAGATATTTAAAAAGAACCCCTCAAGCCGGGCCTGGTGGCACATACCTGTAATCCCAGCAGCTTGGGAGGCTGGGGCAGGAGGATCTTGAGTTCAAAGCCAGCCTTAGCAATAGCGAGGTGCTAAGCAACTCAGTGAGACCCTGCCTCTAAATAAAATACAAAATAGGGCTGGGGATGTGACTCAGTGGTCAAGTGCCTCTGAGTTCAATTCTTAGTACCCACTCCTGAAATGAACCTCTCAATTTTAAATTTTACCTGCTCTGTAGGATTATTGTAAAGCCTAAATGAGAGTACATATAATGCTTTTACATAGCAATGTGTGATATTTACCAAAGGTATAATATTTGTGATTTTCTTGATAGTAATATAGATATTATACAATAGCAACAGACATACGACTTATTTAAAAAGTAAGATTCACCAAAAGGAGTATGTCAGACACTTTAGGATCTTTTAGAAATGAAATTTATCCAAGTCTCTCTCTTACATACATTTGTTCATAAATTCTTTTTAAAAATAGATTTTTAAATGCAGAGTTTTAAAAGAAAATTTTTAGGATTACACTAAAATTGAAAGGAAGGTTCTGAGATTTCCCAGAAACTTCCTGCCCAAAACATGAATAATCTCTGTCATTAACAGCATCCTCAACTAGAGTGATACACTTGTTCAAATGAATGAACCTCACTGACATGTCTTTATATAAACGTCCGTAGTTTATATTAGGACTAGTTTTTGTTGGTTTACATTCTATGGTTTTAGACATATTTGTAATGACATATAACTACCATGATAATATCTTACAGAGTAGTTAATATATGCATTGGATAATTTGTTTAGCCAATATTTTACATTAATTCTTAAATTTTTTTTTGTAGTTGTAGATGGACAGATGCCTTTATTTTATTTGTTTATTTTTATGTGATGCTGAGGATTGAACCCAGTGCCTCATGCATGCTAGGCAAGCGCTCTACCACTGAGCTACAGCCCCAGTCCCTACATTAATTCTTTTAATTAACTTTTTAACAGTCTTATTTTTGTAAGTAATACCGTGTTCAACAAACAACAATAAATAAGACACCTCTGCTTTCGGGAAGCTTATAGCTCTTGTTAAAAGGCCTTATAAATGTATAGATGTGGTTAACTAGATAATGTTTAGTCCTTTGTTTGAATTTCATCATTAAGAATGTTTTCATATCTCCATATATTAAAAAGAAAATTTGGAAAATATCCTGTTAGCATTAATGGCCATTGAACTCTGTTGTCATTGCTCTTGGAAATGTTGGGAATTTTTTATTAATATTGGTTATAATAATTTTCATTAATATGTTTATAATAGACAACCATCTCACATATATATCAAATTATGAGTCCTTATGTAATGGTATGAAATGAAGTTATGTCCTTGTAATAACTTGGAGTTGTACATAAAAACCAAAATGTTTTCTCTGTATTAAGGTCTTGGTGTTAGTTACAATATCCTAACCATAGTTATATACAATTCATGTTAGATTATGTTTGTCATAATTGGAATGTATGTTAATTGCCTATCAGTAGTCTAAAATTAATTGAATGGCTTTAAAATGGTGCAATATAATTGTGTACAATAACAGGATTTATTGTTACATGTTGGTACGTGCACATGATATAACAATATGATTTGGCCAATGTCTTTCCCCAGTATTTCACCTTTCCCTTCTCTCCTCTGTCCCCCTGCTTCATGTCCTGTACTCTTAATGATCTGTCTTATATTTTCAGGAGATACCTTCTCCCCTTTCTTTTCCTTTTTCCTCTGTATCTTCCATTTGTGAAACAAAACATAGAACCATTGGATTTATGAGTTTGGCTTATTTTGCTTAACATAGTGTTCTCAAGTTCCATTTACTTTCCTGAAAATGACATCATTCATTCTTTTTTGTAAGCTTTCTGTCGAAGGAACCGCTGAGCTAGAGCCAGTCCTCATTCATTCTTTTTTATTGCTGAATAAAAACTTCATTGCATACACACACACACACACACACACACACACACACACCACATTTTCTTTTATCCATTCATCCATAGATGGACACCTAGATTGGTTCCATAGTTTGGTAATTGTGAATTGTTCTGCTATAAACATGGCTATTCTTGGAAAATGTCACTTTCTCAAGTATTACTATACTTTTATTCTTTAGGATAAGTACTGAGAAGTGGTATAGCTCATATGGTGGTTCCGTTCCTAGTCTTTTGAGGAACTTCCATATTGATTTCCATAATGGTTGTACTAATTCACAATCTCCCATCAACAGTGTAAAAGTGTTCCTTTTCCCCCTACATCCTTTCCAGCATTTATTATTGTTTGCATTCTTGATCTGCCATTCTAACTGGTGTAAGATGAAATCTTATTTTAGGTTTGGTTTGCATTTCCTTAGTTGCCAAAGATGTTGGACATTTTTTCATATATTTGTTGGCCATTTCTCTTCATTTGAGAAGTGTCTGTCAGGTTCATTTGCCCACTTATTAATTGGGTTTTTTAGTGTCAAGTTTTTGAATTTTTTAATGTAGTCTAAATATTAATTATCTGTCAGAAGAGTAGCTAGCAAAGATTTTCTCTCATTCTGTAGGTTCTCTCTTCACATTCTTTATTGCTTAGCTATGCAGAAGCTTTTTATTTGATGTCATCCATGTATTAATTCTTGGTGTTGCTTCCTGATCTTGAGGGGTCCTGTTGAGAAAGACCTTGCCTGTGCCTTATGCTGGAGTGTTGACCTATATTTTCTTCTAAGAGTTGTATAGCTTCTGGTCTAATTTATAGGTCTTTGATCAGGGTGGCTTTTGTACAAGGTGAGAGACAGATCTATTCTCATTCTTCTACATATGGATAACCATTTTCCTAGCACCATCTGTTTAAAAGGCTACCATTTTTTCCCAGTGTATGTTTTAAGCACTTTTCTTTCTTTTTCTTTTTTTTTTTTTTTTTT